>NW_027453937.1:27500-30000 GCF_040206685.1 Ascaphus truei | reverse complement strand
AAAATCAGATTTCAACAGAGGTGTGTTTGGACCAAACACGTGAAGTCCCATTTTCAGCGCCAATGACCTCTCTGGGGGAAAACCTATGACATACTGTATAGGGATTTCTGTTTTATGTTATATCCTGTTATTTTAAGAAACGGTCCTGCATTTACTGTAATTGTTTGTTCTTGTAATCCTTTTTCTGTAATCGAAGCATTGTATTTTTATATATATTAAAACTTTTAATAAGTGATGCTTTGGGCTGTGAATTAACTTTTGCACTCTCTGGAGAGAGTATTTACATATCTGGACACATTTTGTTACAACAGATTTTGTGTCTGATAGAAAAAATCACGCATTTAAACAGGGACCTGAGACCCTGGCAAACATATCAATATTACATCTTTTGTTTGCATTTCTCGGGTGGTGGAAACAGAGATATGATTGCAATTTAGGAAGGGGTTAATATTAACTAATTGAAGGTACCTTAACGGAGGAGAAAGGCAAGTTGACTAGAGTAACCGTGTGTATTAATCCTGTTGCAGATCTAAGTCACGTGCACACTTGTGTGATGTTCGTGACAGGTGGTATATGAGGACTAAGTTAGGGGAGATATTGTCCATTTGAGGGACCTTTGTGGAGGAGAAAAGTGGGACAGCTTGTGAGCTGTGTATTAACCGTTGTCCCGTATGCAGGTCACGTCCGGTGCCTTCAATTAATCCACGGTGATATTGGTGTACCGTAATATATGTCCTATGTGCAATTTTAATATTTATCTTTTGAGTGGCCGTAATCCACATTTTGGGTATTTTTATTAAAAAAGTTATACACATTTATGCACTATGGGAGCCGCACTGTCCCTCTTTTATTGATATAGACATAAATACATGTACACACACACACACGTACAGTATATTAAAAAATAATCTCCAATGCTTGAATTGGAGAGGCTAGGGGGCAACAGGAACAGAACCAAAAATTGAGTGTGTCTACGTGTGTGTGTGTCTACGTGTGTGTGTGTCTACGTGTGTGTGTGTCTACGTGTGTGTGTGTCTACGTGTGTGTGTGTCTACGTGTGTGTGTGTCTACGTGTGTGTGTGTGTCTACGTGTGTGTGTCTACGTGTGTGTGTGTCTACGTGTGTGTGTGTGTGTGTCTACGTGTGTGTGTGTGTGTGTCTACGTGTGTGTGTGTGTGTGTGTCTACGTGTGTGTGTGTGTGTGTGTGTCTACGTGTGTGTGTGTGTGTCTACGTGTGTGTGTGTGTGTCTACGTGTGTGTGTCTACGTGTGTGTGTCTACGTGTGTGTGTCTACGTGTGTGTGTCTACGTGTGTGTGTCTACGTGTGTGTGTGTGGGGGGGGGGGGGGAGGTGGTGGGAAGGGGGGAAGGTGGTGAGAAGGGGGGGAGGTGGTGGGAAGGGGGGGGAGAGGTGGTGGGAAGGGGGGGGGAGGTGGTGCGAAGGGGGGGAGGTGGTGGGAAAGGTAGAAGGCAACACACAGGGAACGACAGGACAAGGAGCAGGGCTATGGGAGAGAGCAAAGATCACCCCGACCACACGCAGGGCATTTTTTAGAACAGGCCCATACAACAAAACCTCCACCCCTAGCCACTCAGAATCGCTTCCTAGTGTTAGAAGACCAGAAGGAAATAGAAACACCAAATACAAAACTCAGAAAAAGACCACACGAGGAAAGCGGGGAGGACGAAGGACACAGAAAAAGAGCAGCGACCTAAATAACATATTCAACCTGACTAAAAAAGAACTTAATATAGATGAATGTAACCTAATAAAAAAGGGGTTAAACTTCGCTCCAGTCGCAAAGGCGAATAGCTTCAATCTGTATATAGACGCACACAAGTATATTAGACAGCTTACACTTAAGAAATTCTTCATCTCAAAAGATGCACAAACCAGGGAGATAGTGAGCAGTAATAATAATTTGCACATAGAGAGTGATGAGTTCAAACATTCCAACCTCAAAAATAAGTCTAAATTCTATCCTAGTTGGGCGAAAGGCCATAATCTTGAAGTATTCCATCAGAAAATACAGGAGGATTTTGACAGACTGACCTCGAATACGACTAAGCTAACAAAAAATAATCTAACACTTAAAGAAAAAATCGCTCTACAAAACTTAGAAAAGGATAAGGGAATCACATTCAAACAAGCAGACAAGGGGGAGGGGTAGTCATTATGGACACTGTCTACTATAAAGGAGAAGCAGAGAGGATACTGTCGGACGACGTCACCTATGCACGTCTTAAGACGAATCCGCATAAAGAATTCTGTACAGAATTCCTCACTCTGCTAGATAAAGGCAAGACGACAGGAGTCCTAAATGAGAAAGAATATGACTATCTTAATGTCAAGTTCCCAGTTATGCCGATATTCTACTTTCTACCTAAAATACACAAAAACATGGAAGCACCACCAGGGAGACCCATCATCTCTGGGATAGGCTCACTCACGTCGCGACTATCAGAGTATATAGATGGCTTCCTGCAACCATATGTTGCG
>NW_027453937.1:0-22500 GCF_040206685.1 Ascaphus truei | reverse complement strand
GGGAAACGGGGAGAGGAGACACTCACACACTACACCCATCGGGGGATAATTCTGCTAAGACAACCCAGACACCATCCATACAGGACATCACCCTCTGAGGACAAGGACTCACATCAGGCCGTGTGAGTTTTATGTATATTGAGACTCCAGCATATGAGTCTGTAATAAATCCACTACAGTCAGCGTTGAGGGAGAGACACCACACAAGCCCGTGTGAGTCACTGAATCCATAATTTTATGTATTCTTTGATTAGTTAAAGTGGAAAACCAATTATCAACCCCTCCAGCATTATCCTCCTCCTTGCTCCCACCCCCTGCCCTCACCCCCCTCCCCCTTCCCCCCCCCTCTTCCCCCATCCCCCACATGTGTATCTAATACACTGAGATTTTAATTCTTTTTTATCCATATCCTTTTATTTCATTCGGTTCCATCGACATCGGGAGGCCCGTGAGGTTTGCGCTGACTATCTTCACACCACAACTGTCCCGGTAGCCTGCCTGTCCCGGAAATGTCCCGGGTTTTGGCCTTTGTCCCGGTACTTAGATGTGATGTGGAGCGGGCGGCGGTGCGCTAGTCTGCGGCGGCGGAGCTGCGCGAGGAGGGTGCGGGACTCAGCTGGTGAGTTTTTTCACTTGTAGAATAGAATGCGGGGGGGTTGGGCTTTAGACATCCTTCAACCAATCCCCTGCGTGCCGGCCGGAATTCTACAAAGCCCCGCCCCGGCATACTCCTTCATAGTAGAATGCTAAAATGCACGGGATTGGGTGAGAATGCCGAGAGCCGGGGGGCAGAGTATGAGCAGAGCACACCACACTACACTACCAGGGAGTAACGGTGCAGGAGATTGGTGGCCATTTGAGGAGGATAGGAGCAGCTCAGCAAGACGGCAGGGGATTGGACAGATGCCGGGTGGGAGGGGCCGCAGTGATCCATGGGATGGCAGTGATGTCACTGACCTGTGACAGTGACTGCCACGAGGAGCACAGGAGAAGGTGTGTCAGACAGTCTGGAGCTGCTCAGAGGCAAAGCTGCCGCTGCACGTGTGACACAGTCTGTACAATAAGTACTGTAAGTGTAAGTAGCAACATATATATTTATAATAATGCACAACCATATTTCTGCTTTCCCCTGCTATTTATTTAGCACATTTTTATATTATATAAACAAGCCCCAAGGTCAGGTCAGGAATGACAATGAGGAATGTCCAATTAATGTCTTCATTTTTTATTTAATTTTAATTAATGTCAATAAATTATTAATATAATTTTCTGGGTGTGTGTCTCTGTCTGGGTGTGTCTCTGTCTGGGTGTGTGTGTGTTTGTGTCTCTCTCTCTCCCCCTCCCTGTCATCCTCTCCATACTTGTCACCTCTCCCTCTCTCTCCACCTCCCTGTCACTTCTCCCTCCCTCCCTCCCTGTCACCTCCCTCCCTCCCTGTCACCTCCCTCCCTCCCTGTCACCTCCCTCCCTCCCTGTCACCTCCCTCCCTCCCTGTCACCTCCCTCCCTCTCTCCCTGTCACCTCTCTCCCTTTCACCCCTCTCCCTCCCTGTCACCTCTCCCTCCCTCCCTGTCGCCTCTCTCCCTCTCTCCCTCTCTCTCTCTCTCCCTCCCTCCCTGTCACCTCTCTCTCTCCCTCCCTGTCACCTCCCTCCCTGTCATCTCCCTCCCTGTCACCTCTCTCCCTCCCTCCCTGTCACCTCTCGCACCCCCTCCCTCCGTCAGCTCCCTCCCTCCTCCCTACCTGCCTCCCCCCTTTCACCTCCCTCCCTCCCTGTCACCTCTATCTCTCCCTCCCTCCCAGTCACCTCTATCTCTCCCTCCCTCCCTGTCACCTCTATCTCTCCCTCCCTCCCTGTTACCTCTATCTCTCCCTCCCAGTCACTTCTATCTCTCCCTCCCTGTCGCCTCTCTCCCTCTCTCCCTCCCTCCCTGTCACCTCTCTCCCTCCCTCCCTGTCACCTCCCCCCTCCCTGTCACCTCCCTACCTGCCTCCCTCCCTTTCACCTCCCTCCCAGTCACCTCTATCTCTTCCTCCCAGTCACCTCCCTCCCTCCCAGTCACCTCCCTCCCTCCCAGTCACCTCCCTCCCTCCCAGTCACCTCCCTCCCAGTCACCTCCCTCCCTCCCAGTCACCTCTCCCTCCCTCCCAGTCACCTCTCCCTCCCTCCCAGTCACCTCTCCCTCCCAGTCACCTCTATCTCTCCCTCCCAGTCACCTCTATCTCTCCCTCCCAGTCACATCTATCTCTCCCTCCCAGTCACCTCTATCTCTCCCTCCCTCCCAGTCACCTCTATCTCTCCTTCCCAGTCACCTCTCTCCCTCCCTCCCAGTCACCTCTCTCCCTCCCTCCCTCCATCCCAGTCACCTCTCTCCCTCCCTCCCAGTCAATTTATTAAATATTTGAAAAATTGTGCTAATTATTCTGCTCCATACAAAATGTTCCTAATATTTCACTATACTGAGATAGATCCCTTAATTTCCCAGCGTTCTCGTGTGGTAACGGGGGAAGGGAGCAGCGCTGATTGAGACGACCCTAGGGAGCGATTCATGGTATGTTTATCAATTTAAACTTTTACATCCTCATAACCTTTTATAAAACACAGAACAAATGCAAAGAAAGCTGCAGAATGGCCGGTGTGGGGATCAAACCCACGGCCGCGGCATTATTATCCCCACAACTGCGCTATCCAGCAAGCAAGCAACTGTATGTAGGGAAGGGGGAGAGAGGCACAGTGAGGGGAGGGGGGAGAGAGGCACAGTGAGGGGAGGGGGGGAGAGAGGCACAGTGAGGGGAGGGGGGGAGAGAGGCACAGTGAGGGGAAGGGGAGAGAGGCACAGTGAGGGGAAGGGGAGAGAGGCACAGTGAGGGGAGGGGGAGAGGCACAGTGAGTGGAGAGAGGCACAGTGAGGGGGGGGAGAGGCACAGTGAGGGGAGAGGGGAGAGAGACACAGTGAGGGGAGGGGGAGAGAGGCACAGTGAGGGGAGGGGGGAGAGAGGCACAGTGAGGGGAGGGGGGAGAGAGGCAAAGTGAGGGGAGTGGGGGAGAGAGGCACAGTGAGGGGAGGGGAGAGAGGCACAGTGAGGAGAAGGGAGAGAAGCACAGTGAGGGGAGTGGGGTGAGAGGCACAGTGAGGGGAGAGAGGCACAGTGAGGGGAGAGAGGCACAGTGAGGGGAGGGGGGAGAGGCACAGTGAGGGGAGGGGGTGAAGGGAGGGAGGAGAGAGGCACAGTGAGGGAAGGGAGGAGAGAGGCACAGTGAGGGGGGGATAGAGGCACAGTGAGGGGGGGATAGAGGCACAGTGAGGGGGGGATAGAGGCACAGTGAGGGGGGGATAGAGGCACAGTGAGGGGGGGATAGAGGCACAGTCAGGGGAGGGGGTGAGAGGCACAGTGAGGGGAGGGAGGAGAGAGGCACAGTGAGGGGAGGGGGAGAGAGGCGCAGCAAGGGGAGGGGGAGAGGCACAGTGAGGGGAGTGGGGGAAGGGGGTATAGAAGCAGTGAGGGGAGGGGGAGAGAGGCGCAGTGAGGGGAGGGGGAAGAGGTGCGCAGTGAGGGGAGGGGGAAAAAGAGGCACAGTGAGGGGAGGAGGAGAGGGACGGGAGAGGCACAGTGAGGGGACGGGGGGAGGCACAGTGAGGGGAGGGGGAGAGGCACAGTGAGGCGAGCGGGAGAGGCACAGTGATGGGAGAGAGAGGCACAGTGATGGGAGAGAGAGGCACAGTGATGGGAGAGAGAGGCACAGTGATGGGGAGAGAGAGGCACAGTGAGGGGGAGAGAGAGGCACAGTAAGGGAGAGAAGAAATGATTAAGGCTGTTCCTATAGTGCCGTCGATGGCGACAAGACGGGTGACGACGCCGTCGCCACCGGCAAAAGTTATGTTTCGCCGGGCGGCGGCAGTGCGGGATTCCGGCAATTTGATTTGTTCAAGTGACGTGACGTGACGGCCCTTGAAAAATCTAATTTTGCCGGCTACCAGTTTCCGCAACGGCGACGTCGCTTTGTCGCCGTAGCGGGCACTATAAGTGCACGCGGCGGCAATGCTTCTGTTTTCGGGCGACGTCGCCAGTACTATATGCGCGGCCTAAGAATGTAGATTAAATATTTGAAAAATTGTGCTTATGATGGGCTTTATTTTCCTGTTATTTTCCCTGTGCTAATTATTCTGCTCCATACAAAATGTTCCTAATATTTCACTATACTGAGATAAATCCCTTAATTTCCCAGCGTTCTCGTGTGGTAACGGGGGAAGGGAGCAGCGCTGATTGAGACGACCCTAGGGAGCGATTCATGGTATGTTTATCAATTTAAACTTTTACATCCTCGTAACCTTTTATAAAACACAGAACAAATGCAAAGAAAGCTGCAGAATGGCCGGTGTGGGGATCAAACCCACGGCCGCGGCATTATTATCCCCACAACTGCGCTATCCAGCAAGCAAGCAACTGTATGTAGCAAGCGAGTCAGCGCAGGAGCTGCGGGAAAGTATTTTACTCATCACTTAGGCTGCGGCCACGCTAGCGCTGAGCGTGCTGACCGCGCTGTGCTTGCCGAGTTCAGTTTTCACCCAGGCTTTAAAAAAAAGAGACTTTGAAGCGCGCTCAACTTGCCCGCAGCACTCCCCGCGTGAGCTTGCGAAATAGCCAGGACACCCGGCGCTCCTGCTTGGGGAGCTGGTGACGTCACTGCTCTGCTCATACACACACACACACACACAAACGCACACGCACACACACACACAAGCACACACAAACGCACACGCACACACACATATATATATATATATATATATATATATATATATATATATATACAGTGTTCGACAATCCTATACATTTACACGCCCGGGGCGGGTGGATTTAACCCCTGGGCGAGTAAATATTGGCCCAAGCAGCACACGTGTTTATTTTTTTAAATTTCCCTGCTCGCGCTGAAATTTTCCCGCTCTAGCTGCCTGAAACAAACAAAAAAAAAATAACTCCCCCTACCTGACTGCTGATTGGCGCGCGCGGCCAGGCTCTATATGAGCCGGCCCCCAACGAATGGCCATTTTTTCTGGCCGGAGATCTGTTGGAGAGTACGAGCGTAAGTACTCTCCAATCCTCCATCCCCTCTGCTCCTTCCCTGCCTCCTGCAGTTCCCCCTTTCTCCCCCCAACCCCCGATACCCGCGCGTGGCTGGATATGGTAGCGTGGGTGTTCCCCCTTCTCTCCCCGGCCCCCGCTTACCCCGGCTTCCCGCGCGGGGCAGAGGTGTCCCCCCCCTTCTCCCCCCCCCGGCTTCCCCCGATCCTTGGGTGATGGTAGTGGGTGTTCCCCGGCTTCCCGCGATACCCGCGGCGGGGCTGGTGATGGTAGTGGGGATGTTCCCCGCGATACCCTTGGGGGGCGGGTGATGGTAGTGGGGGGCTTCCCCACTTACCCCGGCTTCCCGCGATACCCTTGGGGGGCGAGTGATGGTAGTGGGGGTGTTCCACGCTTACCCCGGCTTCCCGCGCCGCTTCGCCTGATCCCTGCGCGGGGCTGGAGATGGTAGCGGGGGTTTTCCCCCCTTACCTACTTTGTCTCCGCTTCTCCACTGTCCCGTGGCTGTCCGCGCAGGGCGGGAGATGGTCGCGGGGGGGGGGGGGGGAGCGAGCGGGTCAGTGGTGGTGCTCGGTCGTGCGGCCTTTCCTCTTCTACCCCCTGTCGTGTGTGTGTGCGTGTGCATGCATGGGAGAGTGTGTGTATGTGTGTGCATGCATGCATGGGAGAGTGTGTGTGTGTGTCACCCCAGTCAGTCACCCCAGTCAGTCACCCCGTCACGGAGGTTATTTGGACTGGGGCGCTCCCTAAATTTTGTGGCTTAAAAAGTTGTTGTAACGCCTTACTCTGTTAAAAAATGATAAAATATAAAATATGATTTTGGTGTTTGTGGTGCAAAAGGGTGTGTAGAAAAACATATACTGGCCCTTTTAGTTGATTTTGTGGTTGCTGCTTGACCTTGGAGAAGGGAATCCCGTGTCCTTCTCAGCGTGGCAGTAGTGGTGTGAAGATGGTCAGCGCGAACCTCGTGGACCTCACGGATATAGTGGATCCGGATGCAGTATTAAGACAAGAAAAAAAGAATAAAACACGATATTAGTGTATCATGTCCACATTGGGGGATTGGGGGGAAAAAAAGGGGAGGGGGGGAGTGGGAAGGGGGAGTAGGGGGGTGGGGTAGGAGTGGACGGTGGTGGGATGGATGGTGGGTTCCCACTAACTAATCACAGAATACATAGAATATATGGATCCAGTGACTCACACGGGCTTGTGTGGTGTCTCTCCCTCAACGCTGACTGGTGTGGGTAAATACAGACTCATATACTGGAGTCTCAGATATACATTAAACTCACACGGCCTGATGTGAGTCCTTGCCCTCAGAGGGTAATGTCCTGTATGGATGGTGTCCTGTTGTTTCAGCAGAGTTGTCCCCCGATGGGTGTGGTGTGTGAGTGTCTCCTCTCCCCGTATCCCAAATGACCAAAAAGCAATGTGCAAACCAAAAGTCAAAATTAATTAAAAGGTCTTTAATGGGTTAAGAGTGAAGACATGTGCATACACTATGCATACATGTTGTGGTGCTTAAAAGGTATAAAACAATATATGACGCGATAACACAATGAACTAAACAGTATGTGATGTACTGAAGCAAACACAAAAAAGGACGGTTATATCTCTTTATAGGAGCTACCTTTGGAAGCCCCTAATGTCAGGGATAGTGAGATGTGCCTGTACATATAAATAATGGGTTAGATAAGCATATATTAAAATTAGATAAGCATATATTAAAATAAATCAATACATTATAAAAACTACATTTTAAAAAATACTTAGAGATGATCATTGTATTTGTCCTTAGAAGCATTTTAAGTTTAATAAAAAACGGTGGAAATTGGAATTTGATTGGGGTATTTGTGTGATTTGGAATCTTTTAGTTCCTCCGTGTGCAGTATTTTTAAAACCATTCTCTGTTGGTTAAAATCTTTACATATGTAATACAATAGTGCCACCATGTGGCTGGATGTGAAAATTACCTCAACACTGTCATAACCTAATGGTTAAAGTTAAGCAATCTTGGTAGTGTGGCACACATCCCTTTAAAGTAACTTAAAAATGTGCCAGAGTGTATTACAGCAAAAAATATATTTATGTGACAAAAGTTATAACGAATTACATATGTGACGGAAAAAATATAATATTATTATTATCAAGATGGTTAAAAAACCTTACTGTTTATAGCCACTACATCTGACATAAGGGTAGAACAACCTAGACACCCAAAATCTTGGTTTCCTCATTCAGCTATCTAAAATGTACCACTCAATATCTCCGTGTTAGTTAAAAGATATTTTATTTGTAATACAATGCTGCCACCAAGTGGCCGCATATCGAAATTGCTACTTCAAACCCCTAATATTATCTCTACCACACTGGATAGTGCGGTATTCAGTTAAGTGTAGAGTCATTGTTTAAAATATATTTCAAAAGTATATTCCAGCGGATGATGAGAGTATATCAAATATGCATGAGCATGGGTTTACACAGACATTTGATATTAGAAAAATACTTGTATAGGTGATTTCGACGCGGAGCTCTCATGTGGTGAAAAAGTTCAAAATGTTCAAAACGTATAGTCCAGATTCTTCATAACTCCTTTCTAACTTCAATTCATGTTGCAGAGGTTGTCGCGATAGTATGTATCATTTCTGGTCCTCAAGGGTTGGTTCGAGGTAGATTCATATTTGGGACGTGCGCCCTATTGGAGATTGGAGAGGAAGTGGATCAGTGTGTGTTAAAACAAAGAGGTAGATGTAAATGAAATTTAATAAAATAAAATAGTAGATGTTATAGAATAGTAGATGTTTATAAAATATTAAAAAATAAAAGTTGTTTAAAAATGGGGATTTGGAGCAGATTGATGGGTGTTCAGAGAAAGGCTGCAATGTCTATCTCTACATTGAGGCCTGTGGGTACCAGGCTTTTCAATTTGTAGATCCAAAACGTTTCTTTTCTTGATAGAGATGTCAGTCTGTCGCCTCCCCTCCAATGTGGGGGGACTACTTCAATGCCCCTAAATTCAAGGCCCGACGGATCTCCTTGGTGATGTAGTGCGAAATGCTTAGAGACACTATGTGTCATTAGTTTCCGTCTGATATTCCCTAGGTGTTCCAAAATACGCACCCGCAGGGGTCGACTGGTGCGCCCTACATATTAGAGTCCACAGGGGCAGTTTAAAAGGTAGACTACGAATTCTGATGATTAATTTTTTTTTTTTCTTTTTATATTTTTTTTTTTTATTATATTTTTTTTTGAAAGCTGCCGGTTTTGAACTGTTCTCCTGTTGTATTAGAGCTGAACTGAATTTTTTCCTTACTTCCCTGTTTGCATGCTTTGCATGTATTACATCTATGGAAACCTTTGGCTGTTTGTAGCCAGTTTGAGTCCTGGCCTGTTGTTCTATTCTCCATTCTAAAGAGGCTTGGTGCTAACTTTCTTTTGATGTTATCTGCCCTTTTATAGATGACTTTCGGTTTTTCTGGGAGGTACTCTTTCAGGGTGGGGTCTCCCTGTAGGAGATGCCAGTGTTTATTCAGGATCTGTTGTATGCTTCCTGCATCCTGACTAAACTGTGTTAAGAAAGCGATGCTGAACTCTTCTTTGGGCTTAGGTGGATTAGTTTTAAGGATTTCACTACGTTTGAGCTCCCCTACTTCTCTTATTGCTATATCCATCTTATCGTTATCATAGTTTTTAGCAATGAAACGCTTCTTAAGAATATTGGATTGTTCCCTATAAATATGGTCATCGCTACAGTTTCTCCTAATTCGACGAAACTGTCCTGGGGGTATGTTCTTTAACCATTTTTTGTGGTGGCAGCTAGTGTTAAGTAGGTAGTTGTTACAGTCCACTTTTTTGAAGAAAGTTTTAGTCTTTAGTTTGGTGTCTTCTATGTAAATAGTAAGGTCTAAGACGTCTACCGTGTTATTTCCTATGCAAGTTGTAAAAGCCAAGTTCCTCTCATTAGTATTAATATAGTTTAAGAAATGGTTCAAGTTTTCACTACTACCTTTCCAGATGAAAAACACATCATCGATGTATCTTCGCCACAGCACGAGATCCGCACCAAATTCATGCTCTGACCAGATGGTATCGGTCTCCCAATTGTCCATGAACAGATTGGCATAACTTGGTGCGAATTTCGTACCCATCGCTGTGCCACATTTTTGTAGGAAATATGTTCCATCAAATTTAAAAAGGTTATGCTTCAGAATAAAATTGATACTTTCTAAAATGAAGCGTCTTTGTTCTATTTTAACAGTTGGGTCTTTTGTTAATGTCCTATTGATGGCTTCAATTCCATCGTCGTGTTTTATGGATGTGTATAATGAAGTTACATCACAAGTGCACATTTTGTAGTCATCTTGCCAAATTACCTGTTCTAATACATTAAGAATTTGCGTGGTATCTCTTAGATAGGACCGCATCTCCGCAACATATGGTTGTAGAAAACCATCTATATATTCCGATAGTCGCGACGTGAGTGAGCCTATCCCAGAGATGATGGGTCTCCCTGGTGGTGCTTTAATATCCTTATGTATTTTGGGTAAAAAATAAAATATCGGCATAACTGGGAATTTTATATTTAAATAGTCGTATTCTTTTTCATTTAGGACTCCTGTTGTACTGCCTTTGTCTAGTAGGGTGAGGAATTCTATACAGAATTCTTTATGCGGATTCGTCTTAAGACGTGCATAGGTGATGTCGTCAGATAATATCCTCTCTGCTTCTCCCTTATAATATTCAGTGTCCATAATGACAACCCCCCCCCCCCCTTTGTCTGCTTGTTTGAATATGATATCCTTATCTTTCTCTAAGTTTTGCAAAGCGATTTTCTCTTTTAGTGTTAAATTGTTCTTCGTTATCTTTGTCGTACCTGAGGTCAGTTTGTCAAAGTCTTCCTGGATTTTTTGGTGGAACACTTCTAGATTATGGCCTTTTGCCCAGCTAGGATAGAATTTGGACTTGTTTTTAAGATTTGAATGTTTAAAATCACTCTCTATGTTTATGTTCGTATCATTACTTACTATCTCCCTAGTTTGTGCGTCTTTGGAAAGAATTTTTTTTTTAAACGTAAGCTGTCTGATGTATTTGTGTGCGTCTATATACAGATTAAAACTATTCGCCTTAGCAACTGGCGCGAAATTCAGCCCCTTTTTTATAAGCTTACATTCATCTATGTTGAGTTCTTTTTTACTTAGATTAAATATATTGTTTACATCGCTGCTCTTTTCCTGTGTCCTTCTTCCTCCCCGCTTTCCTCGTGTGGTCTTTTTCTGAGTTTTGTGTTTGGTGTTTCTATTTTTTTCTGTTCTTCTACCACTAGAGTGCTATTCTGGGTGGCTATTGGTGGTGGTTTTGCTACTTGGGCCTGTTCTAAAAAATGACCTGTATGTGGTCTGGGTGATCGTTGTTCTCTCACGTGACCTTGCTCCTTATCATGTCTTTCTCTGTATGTTTGCCTCTGTTCCCTGTAAGGTGATTTGCGTTCCCGTCTTGGGCTCTGGTCCCTATATTGTTTGTGGGGTGACCGGTAGTGTCTCCTTTGGCTTTCTTCTCTCTCATAGCGTCTCTCTGTATTCCCGATTTGACCCATAGTGTTTGTAAGGTGATCTGTGGTCCCTATCTCTGCTCCTTTCTTTCTCATACCTGTTATCACGGCGTTCAAGTGGTGATCTAGTTCTGTAGTTATATGTTGTTGGCTTAGCAGTGTGATACCTTTCGTGATACTCTTTTGCTTTAGAATAGTATTTATTGTCCTGCCAATGTTCTTCTCTGTCTCTATCATTTTTCTTTGCCTCGTCCCTTTTGTGGCTTCCTGTGTCTTCAATAGTGTGCGTTTTAGTTTCTTTATTCTCTCTAGGGGTTTCTAGGACACCCGCCTCCTGCCTTCTTGATGGAATTTGTCTAGCCTCTTTATTAAATGATACATTCTTATTGTTTTCATATTTGGGATAGTTCTTATGCCTCTCTGGATTCGTTGGATAGCTTAATGTGTTGGATCTTGAATTCTGGTTTTTATTACTATCTTCTCTACTCCTATATTCGAACATTTTCCTATCCCTTGGGGTGCTAGGTGGGACTAGTGAGACCCGTTGCCATTTGGGGTTTGACCCCACTACATAATCTTCCTCGTCTCGTCTGAATTTTTTGTTCTTTGACTCTATCAGGTTTTTTTCTATGGTGTCTATTTCATCCGCTAGTTTTCTGTCCCTACTTATGAAGGTGGGATTATCTATAGAGGTTTCTAATCTTTTCTGAATTAGTGTGACTTCTCGGTCAATTTCTATTAGTGTCTTTGTATGGTGTTTAATGATAAGTTTCATTAAAGTGAATGAACAGGCATCCATAGCTTCCTCCCATTGTACATTGTATTCTACATCTGCTAATTCAAAGGATGATTTTTTATCAAACCGTAAACCCCTAGGAATACGTTTGATGTCAATGTATTTTTCTAGGTAGACTTTGTCCCAGACCTTTTTGGTCTCCTTCTTAAGTAAATTCTCTAGTTTATCGAATTCATTATTTATTGTTTCTAAGTCTCCCATTTCCGCTGACTCAATTTCTCTCATTTTGTTCTCTATGTTGTTACTTCTAAAAATTCTTTTTGTGAAAACACTCTCCTTGATTTCGACCATATCTTCTATCTCTATGGTTGCTACTTCCATGTTGAGATTTCTAATGTGGGGTGCTGCCACCAGGATGGGATTAGAGAAGTCTGGAGGTTATTTGGACTGGGGCGCTCCCTAAATTTTGTGGCTTAAAAAGTTGTTGTAACGCCTTACTCTGTTAAAAAATGATAAAATTTAAAATATGATTTTGGTGTTTGTGGTGCAAAAGGGTGTGTAGAAAAACATATACTGGCCCTTTTAGTTGATTTTGTGGTTGCTGCTTGACCTTGGAGAAGGGAATCCCGTGTCCTTCTCAGCGTGGCAGTAGTGGTGTGAAGATGGTCAGCGCGAACCTCGTGGACCTCACGGATATAGTGGATCCGGATGCAGTATTAAGACAAGAATAAAAGAATAAAACACGATATTAGTGTATCATGTCCACATTGGGGGATTGGGGGGAAAAAAAGGGGAGGGGGGGAGTGGGAAGGGGGAGTAGGGGGGTGGGGTAGGAGTGGACGGTGGTGGGATGGATGGTGGGTTCCCACTAACTAATCACAGAATACATAGAATATATGGATCCAGTGACTCACACGGGCTTGTGTGGTGTCTCTCCCTCAACGCTGACTGGTGTGGGTAAATACAGACTCATATACTGGAGTCTCAGATATACATTAAACTCACACGGCCTGATGTGAGTCCTTGCCCTCAGAGGGTAATGTCCTGTATGGATGGTGTCCTGTTGTTTCAGCAGAGTTGTCCCCCGATGGGTGTGGTGTGTGAGTGTCTCCTCTCCCCGTATCCCAAATGACCAAAAAGCAATGTGCAAACCAAAAGTCAAAATGAATTAAAAGGTCTTTAATGGGTTAACAGTGAAGACATGTGCATACACTATGCATACATGTTGTGGTGCTTAAAAGGTATAAAACAATATATGACACGATAACACAATGTGATGTACTGAAGCAAACACAAAAAAGGACTCTCACACTAAACGAATATATGGGAATATAAGGGAATATCAGACGGAAACTAATGACACACAGTGTCTCTAAGCATTTCGCACTACATCACCAAGGAGATCCGTCGGGCCTTGAATTTAGGGGCATTGAAGTAGTCCCCCCACATTGGAGGGGAGGCGACAGACTGACATCTCTATCAAGAAAAGAAACGTTTTGGATCTACAAATTGAAAAGCCTGGTACCCACAGGCCTCAATGTAGAGATAGACATTGCAGCCTTTCTCTGAACACCCATCAATCTGCTCCAAATCCCCCATTTTTAAACAATTTTTAAACAACTTTTATTTTTTAATATTTTATAAACATCTACTATTCTATAACATCTACTATTTTATTTTATTTTGTTAAATTTCATTTACATCTACCTCTTTGTTTTAACACACACTGATCCACTTCCTCTCCAATCTCCAATAGGGCGCACGTCCCAAATATGAATCTACCTCGAACCAACCCTTGAGGACCAGAAATGATACATACTATCGCGACAACCTCTGCAACATGAATTGAAGTTAGAAAGGAGTTATGAAGAATCTGGACTATACGGTTTGAACATTTTGAACTTTTTCACCACATGAGAGCTCCGCGTCGAAATCACCTATACAAGTATTTTTCTAATATCAAATGTCTGTGTAAACCCATGCTCATGCATATTTGATATACTCTCGTCATCCGCTGGAATATACTTTTGCAATATATTTTAAACAATGACTCTACACTTAACTGAATACCGCACTATCCACAGTGTGGTAGAGATAATATTAGGGTTTTGAAGTAGCAATTTCGATATGCGGCCACTTGGTGGCAGCATTTGAAATATCTTTTAACTAACACGGAGATATTGAGTGGTACATTTTAGATAGCTGAATGAGGAAACCAAGATTTTGGGTGTCTAGGTTGTTCTACCCTTATGTCAGATGTAGTGGCTATAAACAGTAAGGTTTTTTAACCATCTTGATAATAATAATATTATATTGTTTCCGTCAAATATGTAATTCGTTATAACTTTTGTCACATAAATATATTTTTTGCTGTAATACACTCTGGCACATTTTTAAGTTACTTTAAAGGGATGTGTGCCACACTACCAAGATTGCTTAACTTTTACCATTAGGTTATGACAGTGTTGAGGTAATTTTCACATCCAGCCACATGGTGGCACTATTGTATTACATATGTAAAGATTTTAACCAACAGAGAATGGTTTTAAAAATACTGCACACGGAGGAACTAAAAGATTCCAAATCACACAAATACCCCAATCAAATTCCAATTTCCACCGTTTTTTATTAAACTTAAAATGCTTCTAAGGACAAATACAATGATCATCTCTAAGTATTTTTTAAAATGTAGTTTTTATAATGTATTGATTTATTTTAATATATGCTTATCTAATTTTAATATATGCTTATCTAACCCATTATTTATATGTACAGGCACATATCACTATCCCTGACATTAGGGGCTTCCAAAGGTAGCTCCTATAAAGAGATATAACCGTCTAAATTTAAACCATGCCCCTAATCCAGGTGTTTCTCCAATTAAACTAATGGGGGCACCTATAAATGCAGCACACAATGAGCATCCGGCAGGAACCTGACGAAGCTTATTGCGAAACGCGTAGTTCCCTGCCGGAGCTCATTGACAGAGGGACCCAGCACACTGCAGGACATCCGGTTCAGATCCCCCTTTCCGGTTCCGCTGCCGGTCGCGCCAGTTGGAGCAAAAAACGGAGGAGGAGATCGTGCAGGAGTGCTCTGAGCGGATGATGCTGGGCAAGTGATTTTGTATATTCGTTTAGTGTGAGAGTCCTTTTTTGTGTTTGCTTCAGTACATCACATACTGTTTAGTTCGTTGTGTTATCGTGTCATATATTGTTTTATACCTTTTAAGCACCACAACATGTATGCATAGTGTATGCACATGTCTTCACTGTTAACCCATTAAAGACCTTTTAATTCATTTTGACTTTTGGTTTGCACATTGCTTTTTGGTCATTTGGGATACGGGGAGAGGAGACACTCACACACCACACCCATCGGGGGACAACTCTGCTGAAACAACAGGACACCATCCATACAGGACATTACCCTCTGAGGGCAAGGACTCACATCAGGCCGTGTGAGTTTAATGTATATCTGAGACTCCAGTATATGAGTCTGTATTTACCCACACCAGTCAGCGTTGAGGGAGAGACACCACACAAGCCCGTGTGAGTCACTGGATCCATATATTCTATGTATTCTGTGATTAGTTAGTGGGAACCCACCATCCATCCCACCACCGTCCACTCCTACCCCACCCCCCTACTCCCCCTTCCCACTCCCCCCCTCCCCTTTTTTTCCCCCCAATCCCCCAATGTGGACATGATACACTAATATCGTGTTTTATTCTTTTATTCTTGTCTTAATACTGCATCCGGATCCACTATATCCGTGAGGTCCACGAGGTTCGCGCTGACCATCTTCACACCACTACTGCCACGCTGAGAAGGACACGGGATTCCCTTCTCCAAGGTCAAGCAGCAACCACAAAATCAACTAAAAGGGCCAGTATATGTTTTTCTACACACCCTTTTGCACCACAAACACCAAAATCATATTTTAAATTTTATCATTTTTTAACAGAGTAAGGCGTTACAACAACTTTTTAAGCCACAAAATTTAGGGAGCGCCCCAGTCCAAATAACCTCCAGACTTCTCTAATCCCATCCTGGTGGCAGCACCCCACATTAGAAATCTCAACATGGAAGTAGCAACCATAGAGATAGAAGATATGGTCGAAATCAAGGAGAGTGTTTTCACAAAAAGAATTTTTAGAAGTAACAACATAGAGAACAAAATGAGAGAAATTGAGTCAGCGGAAATGGGAGACTTAGAAACAATAAATAATGAATTCGATAAACTAGAGAATTTACTTAAGAAGGAGACCAAAAAGGTCTGGGACAAAGTCTACCTAGAAAAATACATTGACATCAAACGTATTCCTAGGGGTTTACGGTTTGATAAAAAATCATCCTTTGAATTAGCAGATGTAGAATACAATGTACAATGGGAGGAAGCTATGGATGCCTGTTCATTCACTTTAATGAAACTTATCATTAAACACCATACAAAGACACTAATAGAAATTGACCGAGAAGTCACACTAATTCAGAAAAGATTAGAAACCTCTATAGATAATCCCACCTTCATAAGTAGGGACAGAAAACTAGCGGATGAAATAGACACCATAGAAAAAAACCTGATAGAGTCAAAGAACAAAAAATTCAGACGAGACGAGGAAGATTATGTAGTGGGGTCAAACCCCAAATGGCAACGGGTCTCACTAGTCCCACCTAGCACCCCAAGGGATAGGAAAATGTTCGAATATAGGAGTAGAGAAGATAGTAATAAAAACCAGAATTCAAGATCCAACACATTAAGCTATCCAACGAATCCAGAGAGGCATAAGAACTATCCCAAATATGAAAACAATAAGAATGTATCATTTAATAAAGAGGCTAGACAAATTCCATCAAGAAGGCAGGAGGCGGGTGTCCTAGAAACCCCTAGAGAGAATAAAGAAACTAAAACGCACACTATTGAAGACACAGGAAGCCACAAAAGGGACGAGGCAAAGAAAAATGATAGAGACAGAGAAGAACATTGGCAGGACAATAAATACTATTCTAAAGCAAAAGAGTATCACGAAAGGTATCACACTGCTAAGCCAACAACATATAACTACAGAACTAGATCACCACTTGAACGCCGTGATAACAGGTATGAGAAAGAAAGGAGCAGAGATAGGGACCACAGATCACCTTACAAACACTATGGGTCAAATCGGGAATACAGAGAGAGACGCTATGAGAGAGAAGAAAGCCAAAGGAGACACTACCGGTCACCCCACAAACAATATAGGGACCAGAGCCCAAGACGGGAACGCAAATCACCTTACAGGGAACAGAGGCAAACATACAGAGAAAGACATGATAAGGAGCAAGGTCACGTGAGAGAACAACGATCACCCAGACCACATACAGGTCATTTTTTAGAACAGGCCCAAGTAGCAAAACCACCACCAATAGCCACCCAGAATCGCACTCTAGTGGTAGAAGAACAGAAAGAAATAGAAACACCAAACACAAAACTCAGAAAAAGACCACACGAGGAAAGCGGGGAGGAAGAAGGACACAGGAAAAGAGCAGCGATGTAAACAATATATTTAATCTAAGTAAAAAAGAACTCAACATAGATGAATGTAAGCTTATAAAAAAGGGGCTGAATTTCGCGCCAGTTGCTAAGGCGAATAGTTTTAATCTGTATATAGACGCACACAAATACATCAGACAGCTTACGCTTAAAAAAAAATTTCTTTCCAAAGACGCACAAACTAGGGAGATAGTAAGTAATGATACGAACATAAACATAGAGAGTGATTTTAAACATTCAAATCTTAAAAACAAGTCCAAATTCTATCCTAGCTGGGCAAAAGGCCATAATCTAGAAATGTTCCACCAAAAAATCCAGGAAGACTTTGACAAACTGACCTCAGGTACGACAAAGATAACGAAGAACAATTTAACACTAAAAGAGAAAATCGCTTTGCAAAACTTAGAGAAAGATAAGGATATCATATTCAAACAAGCAGACAAAGGGGGGGGGGGGGTTGTCATTATGGACACTGAATATTATAAGGGAGAAGCAGAGAGGATATTATCTGACGACATCACCTATGCACGTCTTAAGACGAATCCGCATAAAGAATTCTGTATAGAATTCCTCACCCTACTAGACAAAGGCAGTACAACAGGAGTCCTAAATGAAAAAGAATACGACTATTTAAATATAAAATTCCCAGTTATGCCGATATTTTATTTTTTACCCAAAATACATAAGGATATTAAAGCACCACCAGGGAGACCCATCATCTCTTGGATAGGCTCACTCACGTCGCGACTATCGGAATATATAGATGGTTTTCTACAACCATATGTTGCGGAGATGCGGTCCTATCTAAGAGATACCACGCAAATTCTTAATGTATTAGAACAGGTAATTTGGCAAGATGACTACAAAATGTGCACTTGTGATGTAACTTCATTATACACATCCATAAAACACGACGATGGAATTGAAGCCATCAATAGGACATTAACAAAAGACCCAACTGTTAAAATAGAACAAAGACGCTTCATTTTAGAAAGTATCAATTTTATTCTGAAGCATAACCTTTTTAAATTTGATGGAACATATTTCCTACAAAAATGTGGCACAGCGATGGGTACGAAATTCGCACCAAGTTATGCCAATCTGTTCATGGACAATTGGGAGACCGATACCATCTGGTCAGAGCATGAATTTGGTGCGGATCTCGTGCTGTGGCGAAGATACATCGATGATGTGTTTTTCATCTGGAAAGGTAGTAGTGAAAACTTGAACCATTTCTTAAACTATATTAATACTAATGAGAGGAACTTGGCTTTTACAACTTGCATAGGAAATAACACGGTAGACTTCTTAGACCTTACTATTTACATAGAAGACACCAAACTAAAGACTAAAACTTTCTTCAAAAAAGTGGACTGTAACAACTACCTACTTAACACTAGCTGCCACCACAAAAAATGGTTAAAGAACATACCCCCAGGACAGTTTCGTCAAATTAGGAGAAACTGTAGCGATGACCATATTTATAGGGAACAATCCAATATTCTTAAGAAGCGTTTCATTGCTAAAAACTATGATAACGATAAGATGGATATAGCAATAAGAGAAGTAGGGGAGCTCGAACGTATTGAAATCCTTAAAACTAATCCACCTAAACCCAAAGAAGAGTTCAGCATCGCTTTCTTAACACAGTTTAGTCAGGATGCAGGAAGCATACAACAGATCCTGAATAAACACTGGCATCTCCTACAGGGAGACCCCACCCTGAAAGAGTACCTCCCAGAAAAACCGAAAGTCATCTATAAAAGGGCAGATAACATCAAAAGAAAGTTAGCACCAAGCCTCTTTAGAATGGAGAATAGAACAACAGGCCAGGACTCAAACTGGCTACAAACAGCCAAAGGTTTCCATAGATGTAATACATGCAAAGCATGCAAACAGGGAAGTAAGGAAAAAATTCAGTTCAGCTCTGATGTATTAACAGGAGAACAGTTCAAAACCGGCAGCTTCATTAATTGCAAATCAGAATTCGTAGTCTACCTTTTAAACTGCCCCTGTGGACTCCAATATGTAGGGCGCACCAGTCGACCCCTGCGGGTGCGTTTTTTGGAACACCTAGGGAATATCAGACGGAAACTAATGACACATAGTGTCTCTAAGCATTTCGCACTACATCACCAAGGAGATCCGTCGGGCCTTGAATTTAGGGGCATTGAAGTAGTCCCCCCACATTGGAGGGGAGGCGACAGACTGACATCTCTATCAAGAAAAGAAACGTTTTGGATCTACAAATTGAAAAGCCTGGTACCCACAGGCCTCAATGTAGAGATAGACATTGAAGCCTTTCTCTGAACACCCATCAATCTGCTCCAAATCCCCCATTTGTAAACAATTTTTAAACAACTTTTATTTTTTAATATTTTATAAACATCTACTATTCTATAACATCTACTATTTTATTTTATTTTATTAAATTTCATTTACATCTACCTCTTTGTTTTAACACACACTGATCCACTTCCTCTCCAATCTCCAATAGGGCGCACGTCCCAAATATGAATCTACCTCGAACCAACCCTTCAGGACCAGAAATGATACATACCATCGCGACAACCTCTGCAACATGAATTGAAGTTAGAAAGGAGTTATGAAGAATCTGGACTATACGTTTTGAACATTTTGAACTTTTTCACCACATGAGAGCTCCGCGTCGAAATCACCTATACAAGTATTTTTCTAATATCAAATGTCTGTGTAAACCCATGCTCATGCATATTTGATATACACTACCGACACACTTTATTGCTCATCGGCCAGATCCGCAAGCCGGGAGATTTCCCGGCTTGCTAGTAGCCGCCCCTCGGCGTGCCGCGCGGTCACGCGTCATCGGGAGCCTGCGCCCCCTGCACGCGCGTCCAGGGCTCCCCGAGGGAGCCCTGGTGTCCCGCGATGTGGGGGACGGCGGCAGGGGGTTCCGGGGGACCCGGCGGACCCGGCAGCGGGAGGGAGAGCGCCCCGATCGGAGGGCTCTCTTCCGCTGCTTCGGCGCGCGCCCGTCACCCTCCGGCGCGCGCCAGGCTACTGCTGCGGCCGAGAACGGGCAAATGCTCGAATAAACTCGGCCGCAGCAGTACTCTCGTCATCCGCTGGAATATACTTTTGCAATATATTTTAAACAATGACTCTACACTTGAATACCACACTATCCACAGTGTGGTAGAGATAATATTAGGGTTTTGAAGTAGCAATTTCGATATGCGGCCACTTGGTGGCAGCATTGTATTACAAATGAAATATCTTTTAACTAACACGGAGATATTGAGTGGTACATTTTAGATAGCTGAATGAGGAAACCAAGATTTTGGGTGTCTAGGTTGTTCTACCCTTATGTCAGATGTAGTGGCTATAAACAGTAAGGTTTTTTAACCATCTTGATAATAATATTATATTTTTTCCGTCACATATGTAATTCGTTATAACTTTTGTCACATAAATATATTTTTTGCTGTAATACACTCTGGCACATTTTTAAGTTACTTTAAAGGGATGTGTGCCACACTACCAAGATTGCTTAACTTTTACCATTAGGTTATGACAGTGTTGAGGTAATTTTCACATCCAGCCACATGGTGGCACTATTGTATTACATATGTAAAGATTTTAACCAACAGAGAATGGTTTTAAAAATACTGCACACGGAGGAACTAAAAGATTCCAAATCACACAAATACCCCAATCAAATTCCAATTTCCACCGTTTTTTATTAAACTTAAAATGCTTCTAAGGACAAATACAATGATCATCTCTAAGTATTTTTTAAAATGTAGTTTTTATAATGTATTGATTTATTTTAATATATGCTTATCTAATTTTAATATATGCTTATCTAACCCATTATTTATATTTACAGGCACATCTCACTATCCCTGACATTAGGGGCTTCCAAAGGTAGCTCCTATAAAGAGATATAACCGTCTAAATTTAAACCATGCCCTTAATCCAGGTGTTTCTCCAATTAAACTAATGGGGGCACCTATAAATGCAGCACACAATGAGCATCCGGCAGGAACCTGACGAAGCTTATTGCGAAACGCGTAGTTCCCTGCCGGAGCTCATTGACAGAGGGACCCAGCACACTGCAGGACATCCGGTTCAGATCCCCCTTTCCGGTTCCGCTGCCGGACGCGCCAGTTGGAGCAAAAAACGGAGTAGGAGATCGTGCAGGAGTGCTCTGAGCGGATGATGCTGGGCAAGTGATTTTGTATATTCGTTTAGTGTGAGAGTCCTTTTTTGTGTTTGCTTCAGTACATCACATACTGTTTAGTTCATTGTGTTATCGTGTCATATATTGTTTTATACCTTTTAAGCACCACAACATGTATGCATAGTGTATGCACATGTCTTCACTGTTAACCCATTAAAGACCTTTTAATTCATTTTGACTTTTGGTTTGCACATTGCTTTTTGGTCATTTGGGATACAGGGAGAGGAGACACTCACACACCACACCCATCGGGGGACAACTCTGCTGAAACAACAGGACACCATCCATACAGGACATTACCCTCTGAGGGCAAGGACTCACATCAGGCCGTGTGAGTTTAATGTATATCTGAGACTCCAGTATATGAGTCTGTATTTACCCACACCAGTCAGCGTTGAGGGAGAGACACCACACAAGCCCGTGTGAGTCACTGGATCCATATATTCTATGTATTCTGTGATTAGTTAGTGGGAACCCACCATCCATCCCACCACCGTCCACTCCTACCCCACCCCCCTACTCCCCCTTCCCACTCCCCCCCTCCCCTTTTTTTCCCCCCAATCCCCCAATGTGGACATGATACACTAATATCGTGTTTTATTCTTTTATTCTAGTCACCCCGTCACCCCAGTCAGTCACCCCGTCACCCCCCCCCAGTCAGTCACCCCCCCCCCCCCAGTCAGCCACCCCCCCCAGTCAGCCACCCCCCCCAGTCAGTCACCCCCCCCAGTCAGTCATGCCTCCCCCCCAGTCAGTCATGCCTCCCCCCCCCAGTCAGTCACCCACCCTCTCTCTGTGTATCACCCACCCTCTGTGTGTGTCACCCACCGTTTCTCCCCTCTGTGTCTCCCCCCTCTGTCTCTCCACTCTCTCTCCCCCCCACACTCTCTCTCACCCCCACACTCTCTCTCTCACCCCCACACTCTCTCCCCCCCAAACTCTCTCTCTCCCCCCCCCACACTCTCTCTCCCCCCCCACACTCTCTCTCCCCCCCACACTCTCTCTCCCCCCCACACTCTCTCTCCCCCCCCACACTCTCTCTCCCCCCCACACTCTCTCTCCCCCCCACACTCTCTCCCCCCCCACACTCTCTCTCCCCCCCACACTCTCTCTCTCCCCCCCACACTCTCTCTCTCCCCCCACACTCTCTCCCCCCACACTCTCTCTCTCCCCCCACACTCTCTCTCTCTCCCCCCCACACTCTCTCTCTCTCTCCCCCCCACACTCTCTCTCCCCCCACACTATCTCCCCCCCACACTCTCTCCCCCTCACACTCTCTCCCCCACACTCTCTCCCTCTCCCCCCACACTCCCTCCCTCTCCCCCCACATTCCCTCCCTCTCCCCCCCACTCTCTCTCTCTCTCCCCCCCCCAC
>NW_027453936.1:0-119736 GCF_040206685.1 Ascaphus truei | reverse complement strand
CTCTCTCCCCCCCCCCTCTCTCCCACTCACGTGTGCAGCCCGGCGGTCTCCCACTGCCACCCTCCTGGGTCTGCGGGGCAGCCCGGCTCCCATGGGTTTGGCCATGCATTGGCACAGCAGGTGATATGCCCTCGCCCCCCAGCGCCCGCTGCCCGCTCTGCCCAGAGCCGCCGCCGCCGCCGCTCAGCAGGAAGTCCACGCCCATCACGCTCCCCGTCTCCTCCGCCACCATCAGCAGGTAATCAATCCGGTACAAGCCATCTGGGGGGGCGACAACCAATCACAGCGTACCGAGGCAGCAACAGCCAATCAGGGTCCCCTGTACATGGGGCTTAGGGAAACGGAGGTCTATGATTGGCCCAAGCTTCTGTCACTCAGGCTCTATATATAGTCACTGCCCTGAACGGGGGGGGGGGGCTGATATTTCCATAAAGGAGATAACACACGGGATTCCTATAAGGTAATAGGGACAGCGGCGCCCCCCTGTGATGGGATAATAGGGACAGCGGTGCCCCCTGTGATGGGATAATAGGGACAGCGGTGCCCCCCTGTGATGGGATAAGAGGGCGTCTCACACACACGGGATTCCTATAAGATAATAGGGACAGCGGTGCCTCCCTGTGATGGGATAAGAGGGCGTCTCACACACGGGATTCCTATAAGATAATAGGGACAGCGGTGCCTCCCTGTGATGGGATAAGAGGGCGTCTCACACACACGGGATTCCTATAAGATAATAGGGACAGCGGTGCCTCCCTGTGATGGGATAAGAGGGCGTCTCACACACGGGATTCCTATAAGGTAATAGGGACAGCGTGGTGCCCCCCTGTGATGGGATAAGAGGGCGTTCACACAGGGGATTCCTATAAGATAATAGGGGACAGCGGTGCCTCCCTGTGATGGGATAAGAGGGCGTCTCACACACACGGGATTCCTATAAGATAATAGGGACATCGGTGCCTCCCTGTGATGGGGATAAGAGGGCGTCTCACACACACGGGATTCCTATAAGATAATAGGGACAGCGGCGCCCCCCTGTGATGGGATAATAGGGACAGTGGCGCCCCCCTGTGATGGGATAAGAGGGCGTCTCACACACGGGATTCCTATAAGATAATAGGGACAGCGGTGCCTCCCTGTGATGGGATAAGAGGGCGTCTCACACACACGGATTCTATAAGATAATAGGGACAGCGGGTGCCTCCCTGTGATGGGATAAGAGGGTGTCTCACACACACAGGATTCCTATAAGATAATAGGGACAGCGGTGCCCCCTGTGATGGGATAAGAGGGTGTCTCACACACAGGATTCCTATAAGGTAATAGGGACAGCGGTGCCTCCCTGTGATGGGATAAGAGGGCGTCTCACACAGGGGATTCCTATAAGGTAATAGGGACAGCGGTGCCTCCCTGTGATGGGATAAGAGGGCGTCTCACACACACGGGATTCCTATAAGATAATAGGGACAGCGGTGCCCCCCTGTGATGGGATAAGAGGGCGTCTCACACACAGGGGATTCCTATAAGATAATAAGGGACAGCGGTGCCTCCCTGTGATGGGATAAAGGGCGTCTCACACACACGGGATTCCTATAAGATAATAGGGACAGCGGCGCCCCCCTGTGATGGGATAATAGGGACAGTGGCGCCCCCCTGTGATGGGATAAGAGGGCGTCTCACACACGGGATTCCTATAAGATAATAGGGACAGCGGTGCCTCCCTGTGATGGGATAAGAGGGCGTCTCACACACACGGGATTCCTATAAGATAATAGGGACAGCGGTGCCTCCCTGTGATGGGATAAGAGGGTGTCTCACACACACAGGATTCCAATAAGGTAATAGGGACAGCGGTGCCCCCTGTGATGGGATAAGAGGGTGTCTCACACACAGGATTCCTATAAGGTAATAGGGACAGCGGTGCCTCCCTGTGATGGGATAAGAGGGCGTCTCACACAGGGGATTCCTATAAGGTAATAGGGACAGCGGTGCCCCCCTGTGATGGGATAAGAGGGTGTCTCACACACGGGATTCCTATAAGGTAATAGGGACAGCGGTGCCTCCCTGTGATGGGATAAGAGGGCGTCTCACACACAGGAGATTCCTATAAGATAATAGGGACAGCGGTGCCCCCCTGTGATGGGATAAGAGGGCGTCTCTCACACACGGGATTCCTATAAGATAATAGGGACAGCGGTGCCTCCCTGTGATGGGATAAGAGGGCGTCTCACACACACAGGATTCCTATAAGATAATAGGGACAGCGGTGCCTCCCTGTGATGGGATAAGAGGGCGTCTCACACACAGGATTCCTATAAGGTAATAGGACAGCGGTGCCTCCCTGTGATGGGATAAGAGGTTGTCTCACACACACAGGATTCCTATAAGATAATAGGGACAGCGGTGCCCCCCTGTGATGGGATAAGAGAGCGTCTCACACACGGGATTCCTATAAGATAATAGGGACAGCGGTGCCTCCCTGTGATGGATAAGAGGGTGTCTCACACACACAGGATTCCTATAAGGTAATAGGGACAGCGGTGCCCCCTGTGATGGGATAAGAGGGTGTCTCACACACAGGATTCCTATAAGGTAATAGGGACAGCGGTTGGCTCCTGTGATGGGATAAGAGGGCCGTCTCACACACAGGATTCCTATAAGGTAATAGGGACAGCGGCGCCCCCCTGTGATGGGATAAGAGGGCGTCTCACACACACAGGATTCCTATAAGGTAATAGGGACAGCGGTGCCCCCCTGTGATGGGATAAGAGGGTGTCTCACACACACAGGATTCCTATAAGGTAATAGGGACAGCGGTGCCCCCCTGTGATGGGATAGAGGGTGTCTCACACACACAGGATTCCTATAAGGGTAATAGGGACAGCGTGCCCCCCTGTGATGGGATAGAGGGGCTCTCTCACACACAGGGGATTCCTATAAGATAATAGGGACAGCGGTGGCCCCCCTGTGATGGGATAAGAGGGCGCTCTCACACACAGGATTCCTATAAGGTAATAGGGACAGCGGTGCCTCCCTGTGATGGGATAAGAGGCGTCTCACACACACAGGGGATTCCTATAAGGTAATAGGGACAGCGGCGACCCCCTGTGATGGGATAAGAGGGCGTCTCACACACAGGATTCCTATAAGGTATAGGGACAGCGGTGCCTCCCTGTGATGGGATAAGAGGGCGTCTCACACACACGGGATTCCTATAAGGTAATAGGGACAGCGGTGCCTCCCTGTGATGGGATAAGAGGGTGTCTCACACACAGGGATTCCTATAAGGTAATAGGGACAGCGGTGCCTCCCTGTGATGGGATAAGAGGGCGTCTCACACACAGGATCCTATAAGGTAATAGGGACAGCGGTGCCTCCCTGTGATGGGATAAGAGGGCGTCTCACACACAGGATTCCTATAAGGTAATAGGGACAGCGGCGCCCCCTGTGATGGGATAAGAGGGCGTCTCACACACAGGATTCCTATAAGGTAATAGGGACAGCGGTGCCCCCCTGTGATGGGGATAAGAGGGCGTCTCACACACAGGGGATTCCTATAAGGTAATAGGGACAGCGGCGCCCCCTGTGATGGGATAAGAGGGCGTCTCACACACAGGGGATTCTATAAGATAATAGGGACAGCGGTTGCCCCCCTGTGATGGGATACAGAGGGCCGTCTCAAACACAGGGGATTCCTATAAGGTAATAGGGACAGCGGTGCCTCCCTGTGATGGGATAAGAGGGTGTCACACACACACGGGATTCCTATAAGGTAATAGGGACAGCGGCGCCCCCCTGTGATGGGATAAGAGGGCGTCTCACACACAGGGGATTCCTATAAGGTAATAGGGACAGCGGTGCCCCCCTGTGATGGGATAAGAGGGCGTCTCACACACGGGATTCCTATAAGATAATAGGACAGCGGTGCCTCCCTGTGATGGGATAAGAGGGCGTCTCACACACACAGGATTCCTATAAGGTAATAGGGACAGCGGTGCCCCCTGTGATGGGATAAGAGGGCGTCTCACACACAGGGGATTCCTATAAGGTAATAGGGACAGCGGTGCCTCCCTGTGATGGGATAAGAGGGGCGTCTCACACACAGGATTCCTATAAGATAATAGGGACAGCGGTGCCTCCCTGTGATGGGATAAGAGGGCGTCTCACACACAGGATTCCTATAAGTAATAGGACAGCGGTGCCTCCCTGTGATGGGATAAGAGGGCGTCTCACACAAGGATTCCTATAAGGTAATAGGGACAGCGGTGCCCCCTGTGATGGATAAGAGGGCGTCTCACACACACGGGATTCCTATAAGGTAATAGGGACAGCGGTGCCCCCCTGTGATGGGATAAGAGGGCGTCTCACACACACGGATTCCTATAAGGTAATAGGGACAGCGGTGCCCCCCTGTGATGGGATAAGAGGGCGTCTCACACACAGGATTCCTATAAGGTAATAGGGACAGCGGTGCCCCCCTGTGATGGGATAAGAGGGCGTCTCACACACACGGGATTCTATAAGGTAATAGGGACAGCGTGCCTCCCTGTGATGGGATAAGAGGGCGTCTCACACACAGGATTCCTATAAGGTAATAGGGACAGCGGCGCCCCCCTTGTGATGGATAAGAGGGTGTCACACACAGAGGGATTCCTATAAGGTAATAGGGACAGCGGTGCCCCCCTGTGATGGGATAATAGGGACAGCGGTGCCTCCCTGTGATGGGATAATAGGGACAGCGGCGCCCCCCTGTGATGGGATAATAGGGACAGCGGCGCCCCCCCTGTGATGGGATAAGAGGGCGTCTCACACACACGGGGATTCCTATAAGGTAATAGGGACAGCGGCGCCCCCTGTGATGGGATAAGAGGGTGTCACACACAGAGGGGATTCCTATAAGGTAATAGGGACAGCGGTGCCCCCCTGTGATGGGATAAGAGGGCGTCTCACACACAGGATTCCTATAAGGTAATAGGGACAGCGGCGCCCCCCTGTGATGGGATAAGAGGGCGTCTCACACACACAGGGGATTCCTATAAGGTAATAGGGACAGCGGTGCCCCCTGTGATGGGATAAGAGGGCGTCACACACACAGGATTCCTATAAGGTAATAGGGACAGCGGCGCCCCCCTGTGATGGGATAAGAGGGCGTCTCACACACGGGATTCCTATAAGGTAATAGGGTCAGCGGTGCCCCTCTGTGATGGGATAAGAGGGCGTCTCACACACAGGATTCATATAAGGTAATAGGGACAGCGGTGCCCCCCTGTGATGGATAAGAGGGCGTCTCACACACAGGATTCCTATAAGGTAATAGGGACAGCGGCGCCTCCTGTGATGGGATAAGAGGGCGTCTCACACACACAGGGGATTCCTATAAGGTAATAGGGACAGCGGTGCCCCCTGTGATGGGATAAGAGGGCGTCTCACACACAGGATTCCTATAAGGTAATAGGGACAGCGGCGCCTCCCTGTGATGGGATAAGAGGGCGTCTCACACACACAGGGGATTCCTATAAGGTAATAGGGACAGCGGTTGCCCCCCTGTGATGGGATAAGAGGGCGTCTCACACACACAGGATTCCTATAAGATAATAGGGACAGCGGTGCCTCCCTGTGATGGATAAGAGGGCGTCTCACACACAGGATTCCTATAAGGTAATAGGGTCAGCAGCGCCCCCTGTGATGGATAAGAGGGCGTCACACACACAGGATTCCTATAAGGTAATAGGTCAGCAGCGCCTCCCTGTGATGGGATAAGAGGGCGTCACACACACACAGGGGATTCCTATAAGGTAATAGGGACAGCGGTGCCCCCCTGTGATGGGATAAGAGGGCGTCTCACACACAGGATTCCTATAAGGTAATAGGGACAGCGGTGCCCCCCTGTGATGGGATAAGAGGGCGTCACACACACAGGGGCTTCCTATAAGGTAATAGGGACAGCGGCGCCCCCCTGTGATGGGATAAGAGGGCGTCTCACACACAGGGGATTCCTATAAGGTAATAGGGACAGCGGTGCCCCCCTGTGATGGGATAAGAGGGCGTCTCACACACAGGATTCCTATAAGGTAATAGGGACAGCGGTGCCCCCCTGTGATGGGATAAGAGGGCGTCTCACACACAGGGGATTCCTATAAGGTAATAGGGACAGCGGCGCCTCCCTGTGATGGGATAAGAGGGCGTCTCACACACACAGGGATTCCTATAAGGTAATAGGGACAGCGGTGCCCCCTGTGATGGGATAAGAGGGCGTCTCACACACAGGATTCCTATAAGGTAATAGGACAGCGGTGCCCCCCTGTGATGGGATAAGAGGGCGTCACACACACAGGGCTTCCTATAAGGTAATAGGGACAGCGGCGCCCCCCTGTGATGGGATAAGAGGGCGTCTCACACACAGGGGATTCCTATAAGGTAATAGGGACAGCGGTGCCCCCCTGTGATGGATAAGAGGGCGTCTCACACACAGGATTCCTATAAGGTAATAGGGACAGCGGTGCCCCCCTGTGATGGGATAAGAGGGCGTCTCACACACAGGGGATTCCTATAAGGTAATAGGGACAGCGGTACCTCCCTGTGATGGGATAAGAGGGCGTCTCACACACACGGGATTCCTATAAGGTAATAGGGACAGCGGTGCCTCCCTGTGATGGGATAAGAGGGCGTCTCACACACAGGATTCCTATAAGGTAATAGGGACAGCGGTGCCCCCCTGTGATGGGATAAGAGGGCGTCTCACACACACACGGGATTCCTATAAGGTAATAGGGACAGCGGTGCCCCCTGTGATGGGATAAGAGGGCGTCTCACACACAGGATTCCTATAAGGTAATAGGACAGCGGTTGCCCCCCTGTGATGGGATAAGAGGGCGTCTCACACACAGGGGATTCCTATAAGGTAATAGGGACAGCGGCGCCTCCCTGTGATGGATAAGAGGGCGTCTCACACACACGGGATTCCTATAAGGTAATAGGGACAGCGGTACCTCCCTGTGATGGGATAAGAGGGCGTCTCACACACACGGGATTCCTATAAGGTAATAGGGACAGCGGTGCCTCCCTGTGATGGGATAAGAGGGCGTCTCACACACAGGATTCCTATAAGGTAATAGGGACAGCGGTGCCCCCCTGTGATGGGATAAGAGGGCGTCTCACACACAGGATTCCTATAAGATAATAGGGACAGCGGTGCCTCCCTGTGATGGGATAAGAGGGCGTCTCACACACACGGGATTCCTATAAGGTAATAGGGACAGCGGTGCCCCCCTGTGATGGGATAAGAGGGCGTCTCACACACAGGATTCCTATAAGGTAATAGGGACAGCGGTGCCTCCCTGTGATGGGATAAGAGGGCGTCTCACACACAGGGGATTCCTATAAGGTAATTGGGACAGCGGCGCCTCCCTGTGATGGGATAAGGGGGCGTCTCACACACACAGGATTCCTATAAGGTAATAGGGACAGCGGTGCCTCCCTGTGATGGGATAAGAGGGCGTCTCACACACACAGGGGATTCCTATAAGGTAATGGGGTCAGCGGCGCCCCCCTGTGATGGGATAAGAGGGTGTCTCACACACACAGGGGATTCCTATAAGGTAATAGGGACAGCGGTGCCCCCCTGTGATGGGATAATAGGGACAGCGGTGCCCCCCTGTGATGGGATAAGAGGGCGTCTCACACACACGGGATTCCTATAAGGTAATAGGGACAGCGGTGCCTCCCTGTGATGGGATAAGAGGGCGTCTCACACACAGGATTCCTATAAGGTAATAGGGACAGCGGCGCCCCCTGTGATGGGATAAGAGGGTGTCACACACAGAGGGGATTCCTATAAGGTAATAGGGACAGCGGTGCCCCCCTGTGATGGGATAATAGGGACAGCGGTGCCCCCCTGTGATGGGATAAGAGGGCGTCTCACACACACGGGATTCCTATAAGGTAATAGGGACAGCGGTGCCTCCCTGTGATGGGATAAGAGGGCGTCTCACACACAGGATTCCTATAAGGTAATAGGGACAGCGGCGCCCCCTGTGATGGGATAAGAGGGTGTCACACACAGAGGGGATTCCTATAAGGTAATAGGGACAGCGGTGCCCCCCTGTGATGGGATAATAGGGACAGCGGTGCCTCCCTGTGATGGGATAATAGGGACAGCGGCGCCCCCCTGTGATGGGATAATAGGGACAGCGGCGCCCCCCTGTGATGGGATAAGAGGGCGTCTCACACACACAGGGGATTCCTATAAGGTAATAGGGACAGCGGCGCCCCCTGTGATGGGATAAAAGGGTGTCACACACAGAGGGGATTCCTATAAGGTAATAGGGACAGCGGTGCCCCCCTGTGATGGGATAAGAGGGCGTCTCACACACAGGATTCCTATAAGGTAATAGGGACAGCGGCGCCTCCCTGTGATGGGATAAGAGGGCGTCTCACACACACAGGGGATTCCTATAAGGTAATAGGGACAGCGGTGCCCCCCTGTGATGGGATAAGAGGGCGTCACACACACAGGATTCCTATAAGGTAATAGGGACAGCGGCGCCCCCCTGTGATGGGATAAGAGGGCGTCTCACACACGGGATTCCTATAAGGTAATAGGGTCAGCGGTGCCCCTCTGTGATGGGATAAGAGGGCGTCTCACACACAGGATTCCTATAAGGTAATAGGGACAGCGGTGCCCCCCTGTGATGGGATAAGAGGGCGTCTCACACACAGGATTCCTATAAGGTAATAGGGACAGCGGCGCCTCCCTGTGATGGGATAAGAGGGCGTCTCACACACACAGGGGATTCCTATAAGGTAATAGGGACAGCGGTGCCCCCCTGTGATGGGATAAGAGGGCGTCTCACACACAGGATTCCTATAAGGTAATAGGGACAGCGGCGCCTCCCTGTGATGGGATAAGAGGGCGTCTCACACACACAGGGGATTCCTATAAGGTAATAGGGACAGCGGTGCCCCCCTGTGATGGGATAAGAGGGCGTCTCACACACACAGGATTCCTATAAGATAATAGGGACAGCGGTGCCTCCCTGTGATGGGATAAGAGGGCGTCTCACACACAGGATTCCTATAAGGTAATAGGGTCAGCAGCGCCCCCTGTGATGGGATAAGAGGGCGTCACACACACAGGATTCCTATAAGGTAATAGGGACAGCGGTGCCCCCTGTGATGGGATAAGAGGGCGTCTCACACACGGGATTCCTATAAGGTAATAGGGACAGCGGTGCCTCCCTGTGATGGGATAAGAGGGCGTCACACACACAGGATTCCTATAAGGTAATAGGGACAGCGGTGCCCCCTGTGATGGGATAAGAGGGCGTCTCACACACAGGATTCCTATAAGGTAATAGGGACAGCGGTGCCTCCCTGTGATGGGATAAGAGGGCGTCTCACACACAGGGGATTCCTATAAGATAATAGGGTCAGCAGCGCCCCCTGTGATGGGATAAGAGGGCGTCTCACACACAGGATTCCTATAAGGTAATAGGGACAGCGGTGCCCCCCTGTGATGGGATAAGAGGGCGTCACACACACAGGGGCTTCCTATAAGGTAATAGGGACAGCGGCGCCCCCCTGTGATGGGATAAGAGGGCGTCTCACACACAGGGGATTCCTATAAGGTAATAGGGACAGCGGTGCCCCCCTGTGATGGGATAAGAGGGCGTCTCACACACAGGATTCCTATAAGGTAATAGGGACAGCGGTGCCCCCCTGTGATGGGATAAGAGGGCGTCTCACACACAGGGGATTCCTATAAGGTAATAGGGACAGCGGTACCTCCCTGTGATGGGATAAGAGGGCGTCTCACACACACGGGATTCCTATAAGGTAATAGGGACAGCGGTGCCTCCCTGTGATGGGATAAGAGGGCGTCTCACACACAGGATTCCTATAAGGTAATAGGGACAGCGGTGCCCCCCTGTGATGGGATAAGAGGGCGTCTCACACACACACGGGATTCCTATAAGGTAATAGGGACAGCGGTGCCCCCCTGTGATGGGATAAGAGGGCGTCTCACACACAGGATTCCTATAAGGTAATAGGGACAGCGGTGCCCCCCTGTGATGGGATAAGAGGGCGTCTCACACACGGGATTCCTATAAGGTAATAGGGACAGCGGTACCTCCCTGTGATGGGATAAGAGGGCGTCTCACACACACGGGATTCCTATAAGGTAATAGGGACAGCGGTGCCTCCCTGTGATGGGATAAGAGGGCGTCTCACACACAGGATTCCTATAAGGTAATAGGGACAGCGGTGCCCCCCTGTGATGGGATAAGAGGGCGTCTCACACACAGGATTCCTATAAGATAATAGGGACAGCGGTGCCTCCCTGTGATGGGATAAGAGGGCGTCTCACACACAGGGGATTCCTATAAGGTAATAGGGACAGCGGCGCCCCCCTGTGATGGGATAAGAGGGCGTCTCACACACACGGGATTCCTATAAGGTAATAGGGACAGCGGTGCCCCCCTGTGATGGGATAAGAGGGCGTCTCACACACAGGATTCCTATAAGGTAATAGGGACAGCGGTGCCCCCCTGTGATGGGATAAGAGGGCGTCTCACACACACGGGATTCCTATAAGGTAATAGGGACAGCGGCGCCCCCCTGTGATGGGATAAGAGGGCGTCTCACACACACGGGATTCCTATAAGGTAATAGGGACAGCGGTGCCCCCCTGTGATGGGATAAGAGGGCGTCTCACACACAGGATTCCTATAAGGTAATAGGGACAGCGGTGCCTCCCTGTGATGGGATAAGAGGGCGTCTCACACACAGGATTCCTATAAGGTAATAGGGACAGCGGCGCCCCCTGTGATGGGATAAGAGGGTGTCTCACACACAGGGGATTCCTATAAGGTAATTGGGACAGCGGCGCCTCCCTGTGATGGGATAAGGGGGCGTCTCACACACACAGGATTCCTATAAGGTAATAGGGACAGCGGTGCCTCCCTGTGATGGGATAAGAGGGCGTCTCACACACAGGATTCCTATAAGGTAATAGGGACAGCGGCGCCCCCTGTGATGGGATAAGAGGGTGTCACACACAGAGGGGATTCCTATAAGGTAATAGGGACAGCGGTGCCCCCCTGTGATGGGATAATAGGGACAGCGGTGCCTCCCTGTGATGGGATAATAGGGACAGCGGCGCCCCCCTGTGATGGGATAATAGGGACAGCGGCGCCCCCCTGTGATGGGATAAGAGGGCGTCTCACACACACAGGGGATTCCTATAAGGTAATAGGGACAGCGGCGCCCCCTGTGATGGGATAAGAGGTTGTCACACACAGAGGGGATTCCTATAAGGTAATAGGGACAGCGGTGCCCCCCTGTGATGGGATAAGAGGGCGTCACACACACAGGATTCCTATAAGGTAATAGGGACAGCGGCGCCCCCCTGTGATGGGATAAGAGGGCGTCTCACACACAGGATTCCTATAAGGTAATAGGGACAGCGGCGCCTCCCTGTGATGGGATAAGAGGGCGTCTCACACACACAGGGGATTCCTATAAGGTAATAGGGACAGCGGTGCCCCCCTGTGATGGGATAAGAGGGCGTCTCACACACAGGATTCCTATAAGGTAATAGGGACAGCGGCGCCTCCCTGTGATGGGATAAGAGGGCGTCTCACACACACAGGGGATTCCTATAAGGTAATAGGGACAGCGGTGCCCCCCTGTGATGGGATAAGAGGGCGTCTCACACACACAGGATTCCTATAAGATAATAGGGACAGCGGTGCCTCCCTGTGATGGGATAAGAGGGCGTCTCACACACAGGATTCCTATAAGGTAATAGGGTCAGCAGCGCCCCCTGTGATGGGATAAGAGGGCGTCACACACACAGGATTCCTATAAGGTAATAGGGTCAGCAGCGCCCCCTGTGATGGGATAAGAGGGCGTCTCACACACAGGATTCCTATAAGGTAATAGGGACAGCGGTGCCCCCCTGTGATGGGATAAGAGGGCGTCACACACACAGGGGCTTCCTATAAGGTAATAGGGACAGCGGCGCCCCCCTGTGATGGGATAAGAGGGCGTCTCACACACAGGGGATTCCTATAAGGTAATAGGGACAGCGGTGCCCCCCTGTGATGGGATAAGAGGGCGTCTCACACACAGGATTCCTATAAGGTAATAGGGACAGCGGTGCCTCCCTGTGATGGGATAAGAGGGCGTCTCACACACACACGGGATTCCTATAAGGTAATAGGGACAGCGGTGCCCCCCTGTGATGGGATAAGAGGGCGTCTCACACACAGGATTCCTATAAGGTAATAGGGACAGCGGGGCCCCCCTGTGATGGGATAAGAGGGCGTCTCACACACAGGGGATTCCTATAAGGTAATAGGGACAGCGGTACCTCCCTGTGATGGGATAAGAGGGCGTCTCACACACACGGGATTCCTATAAGGTAATAGGGACAGCGGTGCCTCCCTGTGATGGGATAAGAGGGCGTCTCACACACAGGATTCCTATAAGGTAATAGGGACAGCGGTGCCCCCCTGTGATGGGATAAGAGGGCGTCTCACACACAGGATTCCTATAAGATAATAGGGACAGCGGTGCCTCCCTGTGATGGGATAAGAGGGCGTCTCACACACACGGGATTCCTATAAGGTAATAGGGACAGCGGTGCCCCCCTGTGATGGGATAAGAGGGCGTCTCACACACAGGATTCCTATAAGGTAATAGGGACAGCGGTGCCTCCCTGTGATGGGATAAGAGGGCGTCTCACACACAGGGGATTCCTATAAGGTAATTGGGACAGCGGCGCCTCCCTGTGATGGGATAAGGGGGCGTCTCACACACACAGGATTCCTATAAGGTAATAGGGACAGCGGTGCCTCCCTGTGATGGGATAAGAGGGCGTCTCACACACAGGATTCCTATAAGGTAATAGGGACAGCGGCGCCCCCTGTGATGGGATAAGAGGGTGTCACACACAGAGGGGATTCCTATAAGGTAATAGGGACAGCGGTGCCCCCCTGTGATGGGATAATAGGGACAGCGGTGCCTCCCTGTGATGGGATAATAGGGACAGCGGCGCCCCCCTGTGATGGGATAATAGGGACAGCGGCGCCCCCCTGTGATGGGATAAGAGGGCGTCTCACACACACAGGGGATTCCTATAAGGTAATAGGGACAGCGGCGCCCCCTGTGATGGGATAAGAGGGTGTCACACACAGAGGGGATTCCTATAAGGTAATAGGGACAGCGGTGCCCCCCTGTGATGGGATAAGAGGGCGTCACACACACAGGATTCCTATAAGGTAATAGGGACAGCGGCGCCCCCCTGTGATGGGATAAGAGGGCGTCTCACACACAGGATTCCTATAAGGTAATAGGGACAGCGGCGCCTCCCTGTGATGGGATAAGAGGGCGTCTCACACACACAGGGGATTCCTATAAGGTAATAGGGACAGCGGTGCCCCCCTGTGATGGGATAAGAGGGCGTCTCACACACAGGATTCCTATAAGGTAATAGGGACAGCGGCGCCTCCCTGTGATGGGATAAGAGGGCGTCTCACACACACAGGGGATTCCTATAAGGTAATAGGGACAGCGGTGCCCCCCTGTGATGGGATAAGAGGGCGTCTCACACACACAGGATTCCTATAAGATAATAGGGACAGCGGTGCCTCCCTGTGATGGGATAAGAGGGCGTCTCACACACAGGATTCCTATAAGGTAATAGGGTCAGCAGCGCCCCCTGTGATGGGATAAGAGGGCGTCACACACACAGGATTCCTATAAGGTAATAGGGTCAGCAGCGCCCCCTGTGATGGGATAAGAGGGCGTCTCACACACAGGATTCCTATAAGGTAATAGGGACAGCGGTGCCCCCCTGTGATGGGATAAGAGGGCGTCACACACACAGGGGCTTCCTATAAGGTAATAGGGACAGCGGCGCCCCCCTGTGATGGGATAAGAGGGCGTCTCACACACAGGGGATTCCTATAAGGTAATAGGGACAGCGGTGCCCCCCTGTGATGGGATAAGAGGGCGTCTCACACACAGGATTCCTATAAGGTAATAGGGACAGCGGTGCCCCCCTGTGATGGGATAAGAGGGCGTCTCACACACAGGGGATTCCTATAAGGTAATAGGGACAGCGGTACCTCCCTGTGATGGGATAAGAGGGCGTCTCACACACACGGGATTCCTATAAGGTAATAGGGACAGCGGTGCCTCCCTGTGATGGGATAAGAGGGCGTCTCACACACAGGATTCCTATAAGGTAATAGGGACAGCGGTGCCCCCCTGTGATGGGATAAGAGGGCGTCTCACACACACACGGGATTCCTATAAGGTAATAGGGACAGCGGTGCCCCCCTGTGATGGGATAAGAGGGCGTCTCACACACAGGATTCCTATAAGGTAATAGGGACAGCGGTGCCCCCCTGTGATGGGATAAGAGGGCGTCTCACACACAGGGGATTCCTATAAGGTAATAGGGACAGCGGTACCTCCCTGTGATGGGATAAGAGGGCGTCTCACACACACGGGATTCCTATAAGGTAATAGGGACAGCGGTGCCTCCCTGTGATGGGATAAGAGGGCGTCTCACACACAGGATTCCTATAAGGTAATAGGGACAGCGGTGCCCCCCTGTGATGGGATAAGAGGGCGTCTCACACACAGGATTCCTATAAGATAATAGGGACAGCGGTGCCTCCCTGTGATGGGATAAGAGGGCGTCTCACACACACGGGATTCCTATAAGGTAATAGGGACAGCGGTGCCCCCCTGTGATGGGATAAGAGGGCGTCTCACACACAGGATTCCTATAAGGTAATAGGGACAGCGGTGCCTCCCTGTGATGGGATAAGAGGGCGTCTCACACACACAGGGGATTCCTATAAGGTAATAGGGACAGCGGCGCCTCCCTGTGATGGGATAAGAGGGCGTCTCACACACAGGATTCCTATAAGGTAATAGGGACAGCGGCGCCCCCCTGTGATGGGATAAGAGGGCGTCTCACACACAGGATTCCTATAAGGTAATAGGGACAGCGGTGCCCCCCTGTGATGGGATAAGAGGGCGTCTCACACACAGGGGATTCCTATAAGGTAATAGGGACAGCGGCGCCTCCCTGTGATGGGATAAGAGGGTGTCTCACACACAGGGGATTCCTATAAGGTAATAGGGACAGCGGTGCCTCCCTGTGATGGGATAAGAGGGTGTCTCACACACGGGATTCCTATAAGGTAATAGGGACAGCGGTGCCCCCCTGTGATGGGATAAGAGGGCGTCTCACACACGGGGTTCCTATAAGATAATAGGGACAGCGGTGCCCCCCTGTGATGGGATAAGAGGGTGTCTCACACACAGGATTCCTATAAGGTAATAGGGACAGCGGTGCCTCCCTGTGATAGGATAAGAGGGCGTCTCACACACAGGGGATTCCTATAAGGTAATAGGGACAGCGGTGCCTCCCTGTGATGGGATAAGAGGGCGTCTCACACACAGGATTCCTATAAGGTAATAGGGACAGCGGTGCCTCCCTGTGATGGGATAAGAGGGCGTCTCACACACAGGATTCCTATAAGGTAATAGGGACAGCGGTGCCTCCCTGTGATGGGATAAGAGGGCGTCTCACACACACAGGATTCCTATAAGGTAATAGGGACAGCGGTGCCTCCCTGTGATGGGATAAGAGGGCGTCTCACACACACAGGATTCCTATAAGGTAATAGGGACAGCGGTGCCTCCCTGTGATGGGATAAGAGGGCGTCTCACACACACAGGATTCCTATAAGATAATAGGGACAGCGGCGCCCCCCTGTGATGGGATAAGAGGGCGTCTCACACACAGGATTCCTATAAGGTAATAGGGACAGCGGTGCCTCCCTGTGATGGGATAAGAGGGCGTCTCACACACAGGGGATTCCTATAAGGTAATAGGGACAGCGGTGCCTCCCTGTGATGGGATAAGAGGGCGTCTCACACACGGGATTCCTATAAGGTAATAGGGACAGCGGTGCCCCCCTGTGATGGGATAAGAGGGCGTCTCACACACAGGATTCCTATAAGATAATAGGGACAGCGGTGCCTCCCTGTGATGGGATAAGAGGGCGTCTCACACACAGGGGATTCCTATAAGGTAATAGGGTCAGCGGTGCCTCCCTGTGATAGGATAAGAGGGCGTCTCACACACACGGGATTCCTATAAGGTAATAGGGACAGCGGTGCCTCCCTGTGATGGGATAAGAGGGCGTCTCACACACGGGATTCCTATAAGGTAATAGGGACAGCGGTGCCCCCCTGTGATGGGATAAGAGGGCGTGTCACACACGGGATTCCTATAAGGTAATGGGGTCAGCGGCGCCCCCCTGTGATGGGATAATAGGGTCAGCGGCGCCCCCTGTGATGGGATAATAGGGTCAGCGGCGCCCCCCTGTGATGGGATAATAGGGTCAGCGGTGCCCCCCTGTGATGGGATAATAGGGTCAGCGGTGCCCCCCTGTGATGGGATAATAGGGTCAGCGGCGCCCCCCTGTGATGGGATAATAGGGACAGCGGCGCCCCCTGTGATGGGATAATAGGGACAGCGGTGCCTCCCTGTGATGGGATAATAGGGTCAGCGGCGCCCCCCTGTGATGGGATAAGAGGGCGTCTCACACACAGGGGATTCCTATAAGGTAATAGGGACAGCAGCGCCTCCCTGTGATGGGATAAGAGGGCGTCTCACACACACGGGATTCCTATAAGGTAATAGGGACAGCGGTGCCCCCCTGTGATGGGATAAGAGGGCGTCTCACACACAGGATTCCTATAAGGTAATAGGGACAGCGGTGCCTCCCTGTGATGGGATAAGAGGGCGTCTCACACACAGGATTCCTATAAGATAATAGGGACAGCGGTGCCCCCCTGTGATGGGATAAGAGGGCGTCTCACACACGGGATTACTATAAGGTAATAGGGACAGCGGCGCCCCCCTGTGATGGGATAAGAGGGCGTCTCACACACAGGATTCCTATAAGGTAATAGGGACAGCGGTGCCCCCCTGTGATGGGATAAGAGGGCGTCTCACACACAGGATTCCTATAAGGTAATAGGGACAGCGGTGCCCCCCTGTGATGGGATAAGAGGGCGTCTCACACACAGGATTCCTATAAGGTAATAGGGACAGCGGTGCCTCCCTGTGATGGGATAAGAGGGCGTCTCACACACAGGGGATTCCTATAAGGTAATAGGGACAGCGGTGCCTCCCTGTGATGGGATAAGAGGGCGTCTCACACACAGGGGATTCCTATAAGGTAATAGGGACAGCGGTGCCTCCCTGTGATGGGATAAGAGGGCGTCTCACACACAGGATTCCTATAAGGTAATAGGGACAGCGGTGCCTCCCTGTGATGGGATAAGAGGGCGTCTCACACACGGGATTACTATAAGGTAATAGGGACAGCGGTGCCTCCCTGTGATGGGATAAGAGGGCGTCTCACACACAGGATTCCTATAAGGTAATAGGGACAGCGGTGCCTCCCTGTGATGGGATAAGTGGGCGTCTCACACACGGGATTCCTATAAGGTAATAGGGTCAGCGGCGCCCCCCTGTGATGGGATAAGAGGGCGTCTCACACACAGGATTCCTATAAGATAATAGGGACAGCGGCGCCCCCCTGTGATGGGATAAGAGGGTGTCTCACACACACAGGGTTCCTATAAGGTAATAGGGACAGCGGCGCCCCCCTGTGATGGGATAAGAGGGCGTCTCACACACAGGATTCCTATAAGGTAATAGGGACAGCGGTGCCTCCCTGTGATGGGATAAGAGGGCGTCTCACACACAGGGGATTCCTATAAGATAATAGGGACAGCGGTGCCCCCCTGTGATGGGATAAGAGGGCGTCTCACACACAGGATTCCTATAAGGTAATAGGGACAGCGGCGCCCCCCTGTGATGGGATAAGAGGGCGTCTCACACACGGGATTCCTATAAGGTAATAAGGACAGCGGTGCCTCCCTGTGATGGGATAAGAGGGCGTCTCACACACGGGATTCCTATAAGGTAATAGGGACAGCGGTGCCTCCCTGTGATGGGATAATAGGGACAGCGGTGCCCCCCTGTGATGGGATAATAGGGACAGCGGCGCCCCCCTGTGATGGGATAAGAGGGCGTCTCACACACGGGATTCCTATAAGGTAATAGGGACAGCGGCGCCCCCCTGTGATGGGATAAGAGGCGTCTCACACACGGGATTCCTATAAGGTAATAGGGACAGCGGTGCCCCCCTGTGATGGGATAAGAGGGCGTCTCACACACGGGATTTCTATAAGGTAATAGGGACAGCGGTGCCTCCCTGTGATGGGATAAGAGGGCGTCTCACACACAGGATTCCTATAAGATAATAGGGACAGCGGTGCCTCCCTGTGATGGGATAAGAGGGTGTCTCACACACAGGGGATTCCTATAAGGTAATAGGGACAGCGGTGCCCCCCTGTGATGGGATAAGAGGGCGTCTCACACACAGGATTCCTATAAGGTAATAGGGACAGCGGTGCCTCCCTGTGATGGGATAAGAGGGCGTCTCACACACAGGATTCCTATAAGGTAATAGGGACAGCGGTGCCCCCTGTGATGGGATAAGAGGGCGTCTCACACACGGGATTCCTATAAGGTAATAGGGACAGCGGTGCCTCCCTGTGATGGGATAAGAGGGCGTCTCACACACAGGATTCCTATAAGGTAATAGGGACAGCGGTGCCTCCCTGTGATGGGATAAGAGGGTGTCTCACACACAGGATTCCTATAAGGTAATAGGGACAGCGGCGCCCCCCTGTGATGGGATAAGAGGGTGTCTCACACACACAGGGGATTCCTATAAGGTAATAGGGACAGCGGTGCCTCCCTGTGATGGGATAAGAGGGCGTCTCACACACAGGATCCCTATAAGATAATAGGGACAGCGGTGCCCCCCTGTGATGGGATAAGAGGGCGTCTCACACACAGGGGATTCCTATAAGGTAATAGGGACAGCGGTGCCTCCCTGTGATGGGATAAGAGGGCGTCTCACACACAGGGGATTCCTATAAGATAATAGGGACAGCGGCGCCCCCCTGTGATGGGATAAGAGGGCGTCTCACACACAGGATTCCTATAAGATAATAGGGACAGCGGTGCCTCCCTGTGATGGGATAAGAGGGCGTCTCACACACAGGGGATTCCTATAAGGTAATAGGGACAGCAGCGCCCCCTGTGATGGGATAAGAGGGCGTCTCACACACAGGATTCCTATAAGGTAATAGGGACAGCGGTGCCCCCTGTGATGGGATAAGAGGGCGTCTCACACACAGGATTCCTATAAGGTAATAGGGACAGCGGTGCCCCCTGTGATGGGATAAGAGGGCGTCTCACACACACGGGATTCCTATAAGGTAATAGGGACAGCGGTGCCCCCCTGTGATGGGATAAGAGGGCGTCTCACACACGGGATTCCTATAAGATAATAGGGACAGCGGTGCCCCCCTGTGATGGGATAAGAGGGCGTCTCACACACAGGATTCCTATAAGGTAATAGGGTCAGCGGTGCCTCCCTGTGATGGGATAAGAGGGCGTCTCACACACGGGATTCCTATAAGGTAATAGGGACAGCGGTGCCTCCCTGTGATGGGATAAGAGGGCGTGTCACACACACGGGATTCCTATAAGGTAATAGGGACAGCGGTGCCTCCCTGTGATGGGATAAGAGGGCGTCTCACACACAGGGGATTCCTATAAGGTAATAGGGACAGCGGCGCCCCCTGTGATGGGATAAGAGGGCGTCTCACACACAGGATTCCTATAAGGTAATAGGGACAGCGGTGCCCCCCTGTGATGGGATAAGAGGGCGTCTCACACACGGGATTCCTATAAGGTAATAGGGACAGCGGCGCCCCCCTGTGATGGGATAAGAGGGCGTCTCACACACGGGATTCCTATAAGGTAATAGGGACAGCGGTGCCCCCCTGTGATGGGATAAGAGGGCGTCTCACACACAGGATTCCTATAAGGTAATAGGGACAGCGGCGCCTCCCTGTGATGGGATAAGAGGGCGTCTCACACATGGGATTCCTATAAGATAATAGGGACAGCGGTGCCTCCCTGTGATGGGATAAGAGGGCGTCACACACACAGGATTCCTATAAGGTAATAGGGACAGCGGTGCCTCCCTGTGATGGGATAAGAGGGCGTCTCACACACAGGGTTCCTATAAGGTAATAGGGACAGCGGTGCCCCCCTGTGATGGGATAAGAGGGCGTCTCACACACACGGGATTCCTATAAGGTAATAGGGACAGCGGTGCCCCCCTGTGATGGGATAAGAGGGCGTCTCACACACAGGATTCCTATAAGGTAATGGGGACAGCGGTGCCCCCCTGTGATGGGATAAGAGGGCGTCTCACACACAGGATTCCTATAAGGTAATAGGGACAGCGGTGCCTCCCTGTGATGGGATAAGAGGGCGTCTCATACACAGGATTCCTATAAGGTAATAGGGACAGCGGTGCCCCCCTGTGATGGGATAAGAGGGCGTCTCACACACACGGGATTCCTATAAGGTAATAGGGACAGCGGTGCCTCCCTGTGATGGGATAAGAGGGCGTCTCACACACACGGGATTCCTATAAGGTAATAGGGACAGCGGTGCCCCCCTGTGATGGGATAAGAGGGCGTCTCACACACACGGGATTACTATAAGGTAATAGGGACAGCGGTGCCTCCCTGTGATGGGATAAGAGGGCGTCTCACACACAGGATTCCTATAAGGTAATAGGGACAGCGGTGCCCCCCTGTGATGGGATAAGAGGGTGTCTCACACACAGGATTCCTATAAGATAATAGGGACAGCGGTGCCCCCCTGTGATGGGATAAGAGGGCGTCTCACACACAGGATTCCTATAAGATAATAGGGACAGCGGTGCCCCCCTGTGATGGGATAAGAGGGCGTCTCACACACACGGGATTCCTATAAGGTAATAGGGACAGCAGCGCCCCCCTGTGATGGGATAAGAGGGCGTCACACACACACGGGATTCCTATAAGGTAATAGGGACAGCGGTGCCCCCCTGTGATGGGATAAGAGGGCGTCACACACACACGGGATTCCTATAAGGTAATAGGGACAGCGGTGCCCCCCTGTGATGGGATAAGAGGCGTCTCACACACAGGGGATTCCTATAAGGTAATAGGGACAGCGGTGCCTCCCTGTGATGGGATAAGAGGGCGTCTCACACACAGGATTCCTATAAGGTAATAGGGACAGCGGTGCCTCCCTGTGATGGGATAAGAGGGCGTCTCACACACGGGATTACTATAAGGTAATAGGGACAGCGGTGCCTCCCTGTGATGGGATAAGAGGGCTTCACACACACGGGATTCCTATAAGGTAATAGGGACAGCGGTGCCCCCCTGTGATGGGATAAGAGGGCGTCTCACACACACAGGATTCCTATAAGGTAATAGGGACAGCGGTGCCTCCCTGTGATGGGATAAGAGGGCGTCTCACACACGGGATTACTATAAGGTAATAGGGACAGCGGTGCCTCCCTGTGATGGGATAAGAGGGCTTCACACACACGGGATTCCTATAAGGTAATAGGGACAGCGGTGCCCCCCTGTGATGGGATAAGAGGGCGTCTCACACACACAGGATTCCTATAAGGTAATAGGGACAGCGGTGCCCCCCTGTGATGGGATAAGAGGGCGTCTCACACACACAGGATTCCTATAAGGTAATAGGGACAGCGGTGCCTCCCTGTGATGGGATAAGAGGGCGTCTCACACACACAGGATTCCTATAAGGTAATAGGGACAGCGGTGCCTCCCTATGATGGGATAAGAGGGCGTCTCACACACAGGATTCCTATAAGGTAATAGGGACAGCGGTGCCCCCCTGTGATGGGATAAGAGGGCGTCTCACACACAGGATTCCTATAAGGTAATAGGGACAGCAGTGCCCCCCTGTGATGGGATAAGAGGGCGTCTCACACACAGGGGATTCCTATAAGGTAATAGGGACAGCGGTGCCCCCCTGTGATGGGATAAGAGGGTGTCTCACACACAGGATTCCTATAAGATAATAGGGACAGCGGCGCCCCCCTGTGATGGGATAAGAGGGCGTCTCACACACAGGATTCCTATAAGATAATAGGGACAGCGGTGCCCCCCTGTGATGGGATAAGAGGGCGTCTCACACACACGGGATTCCTATAAGGTAATAGGGACAGCAGCGCCCCCCTGTGATGGGATAAGAGGGCGTCACACACACACGGGATTCCTATAAGGTAATAGGGACAGCGGTGCCCCCCTGTGATGGGATAAGAGGGCGTCACACACACACGGGATTCCTATAAGGTAATAGGGACAGCAGCGCCCCCCTGTGATGGGATAAGAGGGCGTCACACACACACGGGATTCCTATAAGGTAATAGGGACAGCGGTGCCCCCCTGTGATGGGATAAGAGGCGTCTCACACACAGGGGATTCCTATAAGGTAATAGGGACAGCGGTGCCCCCCTGTGATGGGATAAGAGGCGTCTCACACACAGGGGATTCCTATAAGGTAATAGGGACAGCGGTGCCTCCCTGTGATGGGATAAGAGGGCGTCTCACACACAGGGGATTCCTATAAGGTAATAGGGACAGCGGTGCCTCCCTGTGATGGGATAAGAGGGCGTCTCACACACGGGATTACTATAAGGTAATAGGGACAGCGGTGCCCCCCTGTGATGGGATAAGAGGGCGTCACACACACACGGGATTCCTATAAGGTAATAGGGACAGCAGCGCCCCCCTGTGATGGGATAAGAGGGCGTCACACACACACGGGATTCCTATAAGGTAATAGGGACAGCGGTGCCCCCCTGTGATGGGATAAGAGGGCGTCACACACACACGGGATTCCTATAAGGTAATAGGGACAGCAGCGCCCCCCTGTGATGGGATAAGAGGGCGTCACACACACACGGGATTCCTATAAGGTAATAGGGACAGCGGTGCCCCCCTGTGATGGGATAAGAGGGCGTCACACACACACGGGATTCCTATAAGGTAATAGGGACAGCAGCGCCCCCCTGTGATGGGATAAGAGGGCGTCACACACACACGGGATTCCTATAAGGTAATAGGGACAGCGGTGCCCCCCTGTGATGGGATAAGAGGCGTCTCACACACAGGGGATTCCTATAAGGTAATAGGGACAGCGGCGCCCCCCTGTGATGGGATAAGAGGGCGTCTCACACACAGGGGATTCCTATAAGGTAATAGGGACAGCAGCGCCCCCCTGTGATGGGATAAGAGGGCGTCACACACACACGGGATTCCTATAAGGTAATAGGGACAGCGGTGCCTCCCTGTGATGGGATAAGAGGGCGTCTCACACACAGGGGATTCCTATAAGGTAATAGGGACAGCGGCGCCCCCCTGTGATGGGATAAGAGGGCGTCTCACACACAGGGGATTCCTATAAGGTAATAGGGACAGCGGTGCCCCCCTGTGATGGGATAAGAGGGCGTCTCACACACGGGATCCCTATAAGGTAATAGGGACAGCGGCGCCCCCCTGTGATGGGATAAGAGGGCGTCTCACACACAGGGGATTCCTATAAGGTAATAGGGACAGCGGTGCCCCCTTGTGATGGGATAAGAGGGCGTCTCACACACAGGATTCCTATAAGGTAATAGGGACAGCGGTGCCTCCCTGTGATGGGATAAGAGGGCGTCTCACACACAGGATTCCTATAAGGTAATAGGGACAGCGGTACCTCCCTGTGATGGGATAAGAGGGCGTCTCACACACGGGATTCCTATAAGGTAATAGGGACAGCGGTGCCTCCCTGTGATGGGATAAGAGGGCGTCTCACACACAGGATTCCTATAAGGTAATAGGGACAGCGGCGCCTCCCTGTGATGGGATAAGAGGGCGTCTCACAACCAGGATTCCTATAAGGTAATAGGGACAGCGGCGCCCCCCTGTGATGGGATAAGAGGGCGTCTCACACACAGGATTCCTATAAGGTAATAGGGACAGAGGTGCCCCCCTGTGATGGGATAAGAGGGCGTCTCACACACGGGATTCCTATAAGGTAATAGGGACAGCGGTGCCCCCCTGTGATGGGATAAGAGGGCGTCTCACACACAGGATTCCTATAAGGTAATAGGGACAGCGGTGCCCCCCTGTGATGGGATAAGAGGGCGTCTCACACACGGGATTCCTATAAGGTAATAGGGACAGCGGTGCCTCCCTGTGATGGGATAAGAGGGCGTCTCACACACAGGATTCCTATAAGGTAATAGGGACAGCGGTGCCCCCCTGTGATGGGATAAGAGGGCGTCACACACACACGGGATTCCTATAAGGTAATAGGGACAGCGGTGCCTCCCTGTGATGGGATAAGAGGGCGTATCACACACAGGATTCCTATAAGGTAATAGGGACAGCGGTGCCTCCCTGTGATGGGATAAGAGGGCGTCTCACACACGGGATCCCTATAAGATAATAGGGACAGCGGTGCCCCCTGTGATGGGATAAGAGGGCGTCTCACACACAGGGTTCCTATAAGGTAATAGGGACAGCGGCGCCTCCCTGTGATGGGATAAGAGGGCGTGTCACACACAGGATTCCTATAAGGTAATAGGGACAGCGGTGCCCCCCTGTGATGGGATAAGAGGGCGTCTCACACACGGGATTCCTATAAGATAATAGGGACAGCGGTGCCCCCCTGTGATGGGATAAGAGGGCGTCTCACACACGGGATTCCAATAAGGTAATAGGGACAGCGGCGCCCCCCTGTGATGGGATAAGAGGGCGTCTCACACACGGGATTCCAATAAGATAATAGGGACAGCGGCGCCCCCCTGTGATGGGATAAGAGGGTGTCTCACACACACGGGATTCCTATAAGGTAATAGGGACAGCGGCGCCCCCCTGTGATGGGATAAGAGGGCGTCTCACACACACGGGATTCCTATAAGGTAATAGGGACAGCGGCGCCCCCCTGTGATGGGATAAGAGGGCGTCTCACACACACAGGATTCCTATAAGGTAATAGGGACAGCGGCGCCCCCCCTGTGATGGGATAAGAGGGCGTCTCACACACGGGATTCCTATAAGGTAATAGGGACAGCGGTGCCTCCCTGTGATGGGATAAGAGGGCGTCTCACACACAGGGGATTCCTATAAGGTAATAGGGACAGCGGCGCCCCCCTGTGATGGGATAAGAGGGCGTCTCACACACACGGGATTCCTATAAGGTAATAGGGACAGCGGTGCCCCCTGTGATGGGATAAGAGGGCGTCTCACACACACAGGATTCCTATAAGGTAATGGGGTCAGCGGCGCCCCCCTGTGATGGGATAAGAGGGCGTCTCACACACACAGGGGATTCCTATAAGGTAATAGGGACAGCGGCGCCCCCCTGTGATGGGATAAGAGGGCGTCTCACACACACGGGATTCCTATAAGGTAATAGGGACAGCGGCGCCCCCCTGTGATGGGATAAGAGGGCGTCTCACACACAGGATTCCTATAAGGTAATAGGGACAGCGGCGCCCCCCTGTGATGGGATAAGAGGGCGTCTCACACACGGGATTCCTATAAGGTAATAGGGACAGCGGTGCCTCCCTGTGATGGGATAAGAGGGCGTCTCACACACGGGATTCCTATAAGGTAATAGGGACAGCGGTGCCTCCCTGTGATGGGATAAGAGGGCGTCTCACACACAGGGGATTCCTATAAGGTAATAGGGACAGCGGTGCCCCCCTGTGATGGGATAAGAGGGCGTCTCACACACAGGATTCCTATAAGGTAATGGGGTCAGCGGCGCCCCCCTGTGATGGGATAAGAGGGCGTCTCACACACACAGGGGATTCTTTTAAGGTAATAGGGACAGCGGTGCCTCCCTGTGATGGGATAAGAGGGCGTCTCACACACAGGGGATTCCTATAAGGTAATAGGGACAGCGGTGCCCCCCTGTGATGGGATAAGAGGGCGTCTCACACACACGGGATCCCTATAAGGTAATAGGGACAGCGGTGCCCCCCTGTGATGGGATAAGAGGGCGTCTCACACACAGGATTCCTATAAGGTAATGGGGTCAGCGGCGCCCCCCTGTGATGGGATAAGAGGGCGTCTCACACACACAGGGGATTCCTATAAGGTAATAGGGACAGCGGCGCCCCCCTGTGATAGGATAAGAGGGCGTCTCACACACACGGGATCCCTATAAGGTAATAGGGACAGCGGTGCCCCCCTGTGATGGGATAAGAGGGCGTCTCACACACAGGGGATTCCTATAAGGTAATAGGGACAGCGGTGCCTCCCTGTGATGGGATAATAGGGCGTCTCACACACAGGGGATTCCTATAAGGTAATAGGGACAGCGGTGCCTCCCTGTGATGGGATAAGAGGGCGTCTCACACACAGGATTCCTATAAGGTAATAGGGACAGCGGTGCCTCCCTGTGATGGGATAAGAGGGCGTCTCACACACGGGATTCCTATAAGATAATAGGGACAGCGGTGCCCCCCTGTGATGGGATAAGAGGGCGTCTCACACACACACGGGATTCCTATAAGATAATAGGGACAGCGGTGCCCCCCTGTGATGGGATAAGAGGGCGTCTCACACACGGGATTCCTATAAGGTAATAGGGACAGCGGTGCCTCCCTGTGATGGGATAAGAGGGCGTCTCACACACGGGATTCCTATAAGGTAATAGGGACAGCGGTGCCTCCCTGTGATGGGATAAGAGGGCGTCTCACACACAGGATTCCTATAAGGTAATAGGGACAGCGGCGCCTCCCTGTGATGGGATAAGAGGGCGTCTCACACACAGGATTCCTATAAGGTAATAGGGACAGCGGCGCCTCCCTGTGATGGGATAAGAGGGCGTCTCACACACAGGATTCCTATAAGATAATAGGGACAGCGGTGCCTCCCTGTGATGGGATAAGAGGGTGTCACACACACATGGGATTCCTATAAGGTAATAGGGACAGCGGTGCCCCCCTGTGATGGGATAAGAGGGCGTCTCACACACAGGATTCCTATAAGGTAATAGGGACAGCGGTGCCCCCTGTGATGGGATAAGAGGGCGTCTCACACACGGGATTCCTATAAGGTAATAGGGACAGCGGTGCCTCCCTGTGATGGGATAATAGGGACAGCGGTGCCCCCCTGTGATGGGATAATAGGGACAGCGGTGCCTCCCTGTGATGGGATAATAGGGACAGCGGTGCCCCCCTGTGATGGGATAATAGGGACAGCAGTGCCTCCCTGTGATGGGATAAGAGGGTGTCTCACACACATGGGATTCCTATAAGGTAATAGGGACAGCGGTGCCCCCCTGTGATGGGATAAGAGGGCGTCTCACACACAGGATTCCTATAAGGTAATAGGGACAGCGGCGCCTCCCTGTGATGGGATAAGAGGGCGTCTCACACACATGGGATTCCTATAAGGTAATAGGGACAGCGGTGCCCCCCTGTGATGGGATAAGAGGGCGTCTCACACACAGGATTCCTATAAGGTAATAGGGACAGCGGTGCCCCCTGTGATGGGATAAGAGGGCGTCTCACACACGGGATTCCTATAAGGTAATAGGGACAGCGGTGCCTCCCTGTGATGGGATAATAGGGACAGCGGTGCCCCCCTGTGATGGGATAATAGGGACAGCGGCGCCCCCCTGTGATGGGATAAGAGGGCGTCTCACACACGGGATTCCTATAAGGTAATAGGGACAGCGGCGCCCCCCTGTGATGGGATAAGAGGCGTCTCACACACGGGATTCCTATAAGGTAATAGGGACAGCGGTGCCCCCCTGTGATGGGATAAGAGGGCGTCTCACACACGGGATTTCTATAAGGTAATAGGGACAGCGGTGCCTCCCTGTGATGGGATAAGAGGGCGTCTCACACACAGGATTCCTATAAGATAATAGGGACAGCGGTGCCTCCCTGTGATGGGATAAGAGGGTGTCTCACACACAGGGGATTCCTATAAGGTAATAGGGACAGCGGTGCCCCCCTGTGATGGGATAAGAGGGCGTCTCACACACAGGATTCCTATAAGGTAATAGGGACAGCGGTGCCTCCCTGTGATGGGATAAGAGGGCGTCTCACACACAGGATTCCTATAAGGTAATAGGGACAGCGGTGCCCCCTGTGATGGGATAAGAGGGCGTCTCACACACGGGATTCCTATAAGGTAATAGGGACAGCGGTGCCTCCCTGTGATGGGATAAGAGGGCGTCTCACACACACAGGATTCCTATAAGGTAATAGGGACAGCGGTGCCTCCCTGTGATGGGATAAGAGGGCGTCTCACACACGGGATTCCTATAAGGTAATAGGGACAGCGGTGCCTCCCTGTGATGGGATAAGAGGGTGTCTCACACACAGGATTCCTATAAGGTAATAGGGACAGCGGTGCCCCCTGTGATGGGATAAGAGGGCGTCTCACACACGGGATTCCTATAAGATAATAGGGACAGCGGTGCCCCCCTGTGATGGGATAAGAGGGTGTGTCACACACGGGGATTCCTATAAGGTAATAGGGACAGCGGTGCCTCCCTGTGATGGGATAAGAGGGCGTCTCACACACAGGGGATTCCTATAAGGTAATAGGGACAGCGGTGCCTCCCTGTGATGGGATAAGAGGGCGTCTCACACACAGGATTCCTATAAGGTAATAGGGACAGCGGTGCCTCCCTGTGATGGGATAAGAGGGCGTCTCACACACGGGATTCCTATAAGATAAAAGGGACAGCGGTGCCCCCCTGTGATGGGATAAGAGGGCGTCTCACACACACACGGGATTCCTATAAGATAATAGGGACAGCGGTGCCCCCCTGTGATGGGATAAGAGGGCGTCTCACACACGGGATTCCTATAAGGTAATAGGGACAGCGGTGCCTCCCTGTGATGGGATAAGAGGGCGTCTCACACACGGGATTCCTATAAGGTAATAGGGACAGCGGTGCCTCCCTGTGATGGGATAAGAGGCGTCTCACACACGGGATTCCAATAAGGTAATAGGGACAGCGGCGCCTCCCTGTGATGGGATAAGAGGGCGTCTCACACACAGGATTCCTATAAGGTAATAGGGACAGCGGTGCCTCCCTGTGATGGGATAAGAGGGCGTCTCACACACAGGGGATTCCTATAAGGTAATAGGGACAGCGGTGCCCCCCTGTGATGGGATAAGAGGGCGTCTCACACACATGGGATTCCTATAAGGTAATAGGGACAGCGGTGCCCCCCTGTGATGGGATAAGAGGGCGTCTCACACACAGGATTCCTATAAGGTAATAGGGACAGCGGTGCCCCCTGTGATGGGATAAGAGGGCGTCTCACACACAGGATTCCTATAAGGTAATAGGGACAGCGGTGCCCCCTGTGATGGGATAAGAGGGCGTCTCACACACGGGATTCCTATAAGGTAATAGGGACAGCGGTGCCTCCCTGTGATGGGATAATAGGGACAGCGGTGCCCCCCTGTGATGGGATAATAGGGACAGCGGTGCCTCCCTGTGATGGGATAATAGGGACAGCGGTGCCCCCCTGTGATGGGATAATAGGGACAGCAGTGCCTCCCTGTGATGGGATAAGAGGGTGTCACACACACATGGGATTCCTATAAGGTAATAGGGACAGCGGTGCCCCCCTGTGATGGGATAAGAGGGCGTCTCACACACAGGATTCCTATAAGGTAATAGGGACAGCGGTGCCCCCTGTGATGGGATAAGAGGGCGTCTCACACACGGGATTCCTATAAGGTAATAGGGACAGCGGTGCCTCCCTGTGATGGGATAATAGGGACAGCGGTGCCTCCCTGTGATGGGATAATAGGGACAGCGGCGCCCCCCTGTGATGGGATAATAGGGACAGCGGCGCCCCCCTGTGATGGGATAAGAGGGCGTCTCACACACGGGATTCCTATAAGGTAATAGGGACAGCGGCGCCCCCCTGTGATGGGATAAGAGGCGTCTCACACACGGGATTCCTATAAGGTAATAGGGACAGCGGTGCCCCCCTGTGATGGGATAAGAGGGCGTCTCACACACGGGATTCCTATAAGGTAATAGGGACAGCGGTGCCTCCCTGTGATGGGATAAGAGGGCGTCTCACACACAGGATTCCTATAAGATAATAGGGACAGCGGTGCCTCCCTGTGATGGGATAAGAGGGTGTCTCACACACAGGGGATTCCTATAAGGTAATAGGGACAGCGGTGCCCCCCTGTGATGGGATAAGAGGGCGTCTCACACACAGGATTCCTATAAGGTAATAGGGACAGCGGTGCCTCCCTGTGATGGGATAAGAGGGCGTCTCACACACAGGATTCCTATAAGGTAATAGGGACAGCGGTGCCCCCTGTGATGGGATAAGAGGGCGTCTCACACACGGGATTCCTATAAGGTAATAGGGACAGCGGTGCCTCCCTGTGATGGGATAAGAGGGCGTCTCACACACACAGGATTCCTATAAGGTAATAGGGACAGCGGTGCCTCCCTGTGATGGGATAAGAGGGCGTCTCACACACGGGATTCCTATAAGGTAATAGGGACAGCGGTGCCTCCCTGTGATGGGATAAGAGGGTGTCTCACACACAGGATTCCTATAAGGTAATAGGGACAGCGGTGCCTCCCTGTGATGGGATAAGAGGGCGTCTCACACACAGGATTCCTATAAGGTAATAGGGTCAGCGGTGCCCCCCTGTGATGGGATAAGAGGGCGTCTCACACACACACGGGATTCCTATAAGGTAATAGGGACAGCGGTGCCTCCCTGTGATGGGATAAGAGGGCGTCTCACACACAGGATTCCTATAAGGTAATAGGGTCAGCGGTGCCCCCCTGTGATGGGATAAGAGGGCGTCTCACACACAGGGGATTCCTATAAGGTAATAGGGACAGCGGTGCCTCCCTGTGATGGGATAAGATGGCGTCTCACACACACAGGATTCCTATAAGGTAATAGGGACAGCGGTGCCCCCCTGTGATGGGATAAGAGGGCGTCTCACACACGGGATTCCTATAAGGTAATAGGGACAGCCGTGCCCCCCTGTGATGGGATAAGAGGGCGTCTCACACACAGGGGATTCCTATAAGGTAATAGGGACAGCGGTGCCTCCCTGTGATGGGATAAGATGGCGTCTCACACACACAGGATTCCTATAAGGTAATAGGGACAGCGGTGCCCCCCTGTGATGGGATAAGAGGGCGTCTCACACACGGGATTCCTATAAGGTAATAGGGACAGCGGTGCCCCCCTGTGATGGGATAAGAGGGCGTCTCACACACAGGATTCCTATAAGGTAATAGGGTCAGCGGTGCCCCCCTGTGATGGGATAAGAGGGCGTCTCACACACGGGATTCCTATAAGGTAATAGAGACAGCGGTGCCTCCCTGTGATGGGATAAGAGGGCGTCTCACACACAGGGGATTCCTATAAGATAATAGGGACAGCGGTGCCCCCTGTGATGGGATAAGAGGGCGTCTCACACACAGGATTCCTATAAGGTAATAGGGACAGCGGCGCCTCCCTGTGATGGGATAAGAGGGCGTCTCACACACAGGGGATTCCTATAAGATAATAGGGACAGCGGTGCCTCCCTGTGATGGGATAAGAGGGCGTCTCACACACACAGGATTCCTATAAGGTAATAGGGACAGCGGTGCCTCCCTGTGATGGGATAAGAGGGCGTCTCACACACGGGATTCCTATAAGGTAATAGGGACAGCGGTGCCTCCCTGTGATGGGATAAGAGGGTGTCTCACACACAGGATTCCTATAAGGTAATAGGGACAGCGGTGCCTCCCTGTGATGGGATAAGAGGGCGTCTCACACACAGGATTCCTATAAGGTAATAGGGTCAGCGGTGCCCCCCTGTGATGGGATAAGAGGGCGTCTCACACACACACGGGATTCCTATAAGGTAATAGGGACAGCGGTGCCTCCCTGTGATGGGATAAGAGGGCGTCTCACACACAGGATTCCTATAAGGTAATAGGGTCAGCGGTGCCCCCCTGTGATGGGATAAGAGGGCGTCTCACACACAGGGGATTCCTATAAGGTAATAGGGACAGCGGTGCCTCCCTGTGATGGGATAAGATGGCGTCTCACACACACAGGATTCCTATAAGGTAATAGGGACAGCGGTGCCCCCCTGTGATGGGATAAGAGGGCGTCTCACACACGGGATTCCTATAAGGTAATAGGGACAGCCGTGCCCCCCTGTGATGGGATAAGAGGGCGTCTCACACACAGGGGATTCCTATAAGGTAATAGGGACAGCGGTGCCTCCCTGTGATGGGATAAGATGGCGTCTCACACACACAGGATTCCTATAAGGTAATAGGGACAGCGGTGCCCCCCTGTGATGGGATAAGAGGGCGTCTCACACACGGGATTCCTATAAGGTAATAGGGACAGCGGTGCCCCCCTGTGATGGGATAAGAGGGCGTCTCACACACAGGATTCCTATAAGGTAATAGGGTCAGCGGTGCCCCCCTGTGATGGGATAAGAGGGCGTCTCACACACGGGATTCCTATAAGGTAATAGAGACAGCGGTGCCTCCCTGTGATGGGATAAGAGGGCGTCTCACACACAGGGGATTCCTATAAGATAATAGGGACAGCGGTGCCCCCTGTGATGGGATAAGAGGGCGTCTCACACACAGGATTCCTATAAGGTAATAGGGACAGCGGCGCCTCCCTGTGATGGGATAAGAGGGCGTCTCACACACAGGGGATTCCTATAAGATAATAGGGACAGCGGTGCCTCCCTGTGATGGGATAAGAGGGCATCTCACACACGGGGGATTCCTATAAGGTAATAGGGACAGCGGTGCCCCCCTATGATGGGATAAGAGGGCGTCTCACACACAGGGGATTCCTATAAGGTAATAGGGACAGCGGCGCCTCCCTGTGATGGGATAAGAGGGCGTCTCACACACAGGGGATTCCTATAAGATAATAGGGACAGCGGTGCCTCCCTGTGATGGGATAAGAGGGCATCTCACACACAGGATTCTTATAAGGTAATAGGGACAGCGGTGCCCCCCTGTGATGGGATAAGAGGGCGTCTCACACACACGGGATTCCTATAAGGTAATAGGGACAGCGGCGCCTCCCTGTGATGGGATAAGAGGGCGTCTCACACACAGGGGATTCCTATAAGGTAATAGGGACAGCGGCGCCCCCTTGTGATGGGATAAGAGGGCGTCTCACACACACGGGATTCCTATAAGGTAATAGGGACAGCGGTGCCTCCCTGTGATGGGATAAGAGGGCGTCTCACACACAGGGGATTCCTATAAGGTAATAGGGACAGCGGCGCCCCCCTGTGATGGGATAAGAGGGCGTCTCACACACACGGGATTCCTATAAGGTAATAGGGACAGCGGCGCCCCCCTGTGATGGGATAAGAGGGCGTCTCACACACAGGATTCCTATAAGGTAATAGGGACAGCGGTGCCTCCCTGTGATGGGATAAGAGGGCGTCTCACACACAGGATTCCTATAAGGTAATAGGGACAGCGGTGCCCCCCTGTGATGGGATAAGAGGGCGTCTCACACACAGGATTCCTATAAGGTAATAGGGACAGCGGCGCCCCCCTGTGATGGGATAAGAGGGCGTCTCACACACACAGGATTCCTATAAGGTAATAGGGACAGCGGCGCCTCCCTGTGATGGGATAAGAGGGCGTCTCACACACAGGGGATTCCTATAAGATAATAGGGACAGCGGTGCCTCCCTGTGATGGGATAAGAGGGCATCTCACACACGGGGGATTCCTATAAGGTAATAGGGACAGCGGTGCCCCCCTATGATGGGATAAGAGGGCGTCTCACACACAGGGGATTCCTATAAGGTAATAGGGACAGCGGCGCCTCCCTGTGATGGGATAAGAGGGCGTCTCACACACAGGGGATTCCTATAAGATAATAGGGACAGCGGTGCCTCCCTGTGATGGGATAAGAGGGCATCTCACACACAGGATTCCTATAAGGTAATAGGGACAGCGGTGCCCCCCTGTGATGGGATAAGAGGGCGTCTCACACACACGGGATTCCTATAAGGTAATAGGGACAGCGGCGCCTCCCTGTGATGGGATAAGAGGGCGTCTCACACACAGGGGATTCCTATAAGGTAATAGGGACAGCGGCGCCCCCCTGTGATGGGATAAGAGGGCGTCTCACACACACGGGATTCCTATAAGGTAATAGGGACAGCGGTGCCTCCCTGTGATGGGATAAGAGGGCGTCTCACACACAGGGGATTCCTATAAGGTAATAGGGACAGCGGCGCCCCCCTGTGATGGGATAAGAGGGCGTCTCACACACACGGGATTCCTATAAGGTAATAGGGACAGCGGCGCCCCCCTGTGATGGGATAAGAGGGCGTCTCACACACAGGATTCCTATAAGGTAATAGGGACAGCGGTGCCCCCCTGTGATGGGATAAGAGGGCGTCTCACACACAGTATTCCTATAAGGTAATAGGGACAGCGGCGCCTCCCTGTGATGGGATAAGAGGGAGTCTCACACACGGGATTCCTATAAGGTAATAGGGACAGCGGTGCCTCCCTGTGATGGGATAAGAGGGCGTCTCACACATGGGATTCCTATAAGATAATAGGGACAGCGGTGCCTCCCTGTGATGGGATAATAGGGACAGCGGTGCCCCCCTGTGATGGGATAAGAGCGCGTCTCACACACACAGGGGATTCCTATAAGGTAATAGGGACAGCGGTGCCCCCCTGTGATGGGATAAGAGGGCGTCTCACACACGGGATTCCTATAAGGTAATAGGGACAGCGGTGCCCCCCTGTGATGGGATAAGAGCGCGTCTCACACACACAGGGGATTCCTATAAGATAATAGGGACAGCTGTGCCTCCCTGTGATGGGATAAGAGGGTGTCTCACACACACAGGATTCCTATAAGGTAATAGGGACAGCGGTGCTCCCCTGTGATGGGATAAGAGGGCGTCTCACACACACAGGATTCCTATAAGGTAATAGGGACAGCGGTGCTCCCCTGTGATGGGATAAGAGGGCGTCTCACACACAGGATTCCTATAAGATAATAGGGACAGTGGTGCCCCTCTGTGATGGGATAAGAGGGCATCTCACACACACAGGATTCCTATAAGGTAATAGGGACAGCGGTGCCTCCCTGTGATGGGATAAGAGGGCGTCTCACACACAGGATTCCTATAAGATAATAGGGACAGCGGCGCCCCCCTGTGATGGGATAAGAGGGCGTCTCACACACAGGGTTCCTATAAGGTAATAGGGACAGCGGTGCCCCCCTGTGATGGGATAAGAGGGCGTCTCACACACAGGGGATTCCTATAAGATAATAGGGACAGTGGTGCCCCTCTGTGATGGGATAAGAGGGCATCTCACACACACAGGATTCCTATAAGGTAATAGGGACAGCGGTGCCTCCCTGTGATGGGATAAGAGGGCGTCTCACACACAGGATTCCTATAAGATAATAGGGACAGCGGCGCCCCCCTGTGATGGGATAAGAGGGCGTCTCACACACAGGGTTCCTATAAGGTAATAGGGACAGCGGTGCCTCCCTGTGATGGGATAAGAGGGCGTCTCACACACAGGATTCCTATAAGATAATAGGGACAGCGGTGCCTCCCTTTGATGGGATAAGAGGGCGTCTCACACACAGGGTTCCTATAAGGTAATAGGGACAGCGGTGCCTCCCTGTGATGGGATAAGAGGGCGTCTCACACACAGGATTCCTATAAGATAATAGGGACAGCGGTGCCTCCCTTTGATGGGATAAGAGGGCGTCTCACACACAGGATTCCTATAAGATAATAGGGACAGCGGCGCCCCCCTGTGATGGGATAAGAGGGCGTCTCACACACAGGGTTCCTATAAGGTAATAGGGACAGCGGTGCCTCCCTTTGATGGGATAAGAGGGCGTCTCACACACAGGGTTCCTATAAGGTAATAGGGACAGCGGTGCCTCCCTTTGATGGGATAAGAGGGCGTCTCACACACAGGGTTCCTATAAGGTAATAGGGACAGCGGTGCCTCCCTGTGATGGGATAAGAGGGCGTGTCACACACAGGGGATTCCTATAAGGTAATAGGGACAGCGGTGCCCCCCTGTGATGGGATAATAGGGACAGCGGTGCCCCCTGTGATGGGATAAGAGGGCATCTCACACACAGGATTCCTATAAGATAATAGGGACAGCGGTGCCCCCCTGTGATGGGATAAGAGGGCGTCTCACACACAGGGGATTCCTATAAGGTAATAGGGACAGCGGTGCCCCCCTGTGATGGGATAATAGGGACAGCGGTGCCCCCTGTGATGGGATAAGAGGGCGTCTCACACACAGGATTCCTATAAGATAATAGGGACAGCGGTGCCTCCCTGTGATGGGATAAGAGGGCGTGTCACACACAGGATCCCTATAAGGTAATAGGGACAGCGGTGCCCCCCTGTGATGGGATAAGAGGGCGTCTCACACACAGGATTCCTATAAGGTAATAGGGACAGCGGTGCCCCCCTGTGATGGGATAAGAGGGCGTCTCACACACAGGGGATTCCTATAAGGTAATAGGGACAGCGGTGCCTCCCTGTGATGGGATAAGAGGGCGTCTCACACACAGGGGATTCCTATAAGGTAATAGGGTCAGCGGTGCCCCCCTGTGATGGGATAAGAGGGCGTCTCACACACGGGATTCCTATAAGATAATAGGGACAGCGGCGCCCCCCTGTGATGGGATAAGAGGGCGTCTCACACACACGGGATTCCTATAAGGTAATAGGGTCAGCGGTGCCCCCCTGTGATGGGATAAGAGGGCGTCTCACACACAGGATTCCTATAAGGTAATAGGGACAGCGATGCCCCCCTGTGATGGGATAAGAGGGCGTCTCACACAGGGGATTCCTATAAGGTAATAGGGACAGCGGTGCCCCCCTGTGATGGGATAAGAGGGCGTCTCACACACACACGGGATTCCTATAAGATAATAGGGACAGCGGCGCCCCCCTGTGATGGGATAAGAGGGCGTCTCACACACAGGATTCCTATAAGGTAATAGGGACAGCGGTGCCTCCCTGTGATGGGATAAGAGGGCGTCTCACACACACACGGGATTCCTATAAGGTAATAGGGACAGCGGTGCCTCCCTGTGATAGGATAAGAGGGTGTCACACACACACGGGATTCCTATAAGATAATAGGGACAGCGGCGCCTCCCTGTGATGGGATAAGAGGGCGTCTCACACACAGGATTCCTATAAGGTAATAGGGACAGCGGTGCCCCCCTGTGATGGGATAAGAGGGCGTCTCACACACGGGATTCCTATAAGATAATAGGGACAGCGGTGCCTCCCTGTGATGGGATAAGAGGGCGTCTCACACACACGGGATTCCTATAAGGTAATAGGGACAGCGGTGCCCCCCTGTGATGGGATAAGAGGGCGTCTCACACACGGGATTCCTATAAGATAATAGGGACAGCGGTGCCTCCCTGTGATGGGATAAGAGGGCGTCTCACACACGGGATTCCTATAAGATAATAGGGACAGCGGTGCCTCCCTGTGATGGGATAAGAGGGCGTCTCACACACACGGGATTCCTATAAGGTAATAGGGACAGCGGTGCCTCCCTGTGATGGGATAAGAGGGCGTCTCACACACACGGGATTCCTATAAGATAATAGGGACAGCGGTGCTCCCCTGTGATGGGATAAGAGGGCGTCTCACACACAGGGGATTCCTATAAGGTAATAGGGACAGCGGTGCCTCCCTGTGATGGGATAAGAGGGCGTCTCACACACAGGATTCCTATAAGGTAATAGGGACAGCGGCGCCTCCCTGTGATGGGATAAGAGGGCGTCTCACACACAGGGGATAAGGTAATAGGGACAGCGGTGCCTCCCTGTGATGGGATAAGAGGGCGTCTCACACACAGGGGATAAGGTAATAGGGACAGCGGTGCCTCCATGTGATGGGATAAGAGGGCGTCTCACACACACAGGATTCCTATAAGGTAATAGGGACAGCGGTGCCCCCCTGTGATGGGATAAGAGGGCGTCTCACACACACAGGATTCCTATAAGGTAATAGGGACAGCGGTGCCCCCCTGTGATGGGATAAGAGGGCGTCTCACACACACAGGATTCCTATAAGGTAATAGGGACAGCGGTGCCTCCCTGTGATGGGATAAGAGGGCGTCTCACACACGGGATTCCTATAAGGTAATAGGGACAGCGGTGCCCCCCTGTGATGGGATAAGAGGGCGTCTCACACACGGGATTCCTATAAGGTAATAGGGACAGCGGCGCCTCCCTGTGATGGGATAAGAGGGTGTCTCACACACAGGATTCCTATAAGGTAATAGGGACAGCGGTGCCTCCCTGTGATGGGATAAGAGGGCGTCTCACACACACAGGATTCCTATAAGGTAATAGGGACAGCGGTGCCCCCCTGTGATGGGATAAGAGGGCGTCTCACACACAGGATTCCTATAAGGTAATAGGGACAGCGGTGCCTCCCTGTGATGGGATAAGAGGGCGTCTCACACACGGGATTCCTATAAGGTAATAGGGACAGCGGTGCCCCCCTGTGATGGGATAAGAGGGTGTCACACACAGAGGGGATTCCTATAAGGTAATAGGGACAGCGGTGCCCCCCTGTGATGGGATAAGAGGGCGTCTCACACACGGGATTCCTATAAGGTAATAGGGACAGCGGTGCCCCCCTGTGATGGGATAAGAGGGCGTCTCACACACACACAAGGGATTCCTATAAGATAATAGGGACAGCGGTGCCTCCCTGTGATGGGATAAGAGGGCGTCTCACACACAGGATTCCTATAAGGTAATAGGGACAGCGGTGCCTCCCTGTGATGGGATAAGAGGGCGTCTCACACACGGGATTCCTATAAGGTAATAGGGACAGCGGTGCCCCCCTGTGATGGGATAAGAGGGCGTCTCACACACACAGGATTCCTATAAGGTAATAGGGACAGCGGTACCTCCCTGTGATGGGATAAGAGGGCGTCTCACACACAGGGGATTCCTATAAGATAATAGGGACAGCGGTGCCTCCCTGTGATGGGATAAGAGGGCGTCTCACACACAGGATTCCTATAAGGTAATAGGGACAGCGGTGCCTCCCTGTGATGGGATAAGAGGGTGTCTCACACACGGGATTCCTATAAGGTAATAGGGACAGCGGTGCCCCCCTGTGATGGGATAAGAGGGCGTCTCACACACAGGATTCCTATAAGGTAATAGGGACAGCGGTGCCTCCCTGTGATGGGATAAGAGGGCGTCTCACACACGGGATTCCTATAAGGTAATAGGGACAGCGGTGCCCCCCTGTGATGGGATAAGAGGGCGTCTCACACACAGGATTCCTATAAGGTAATAGGGACAGCGGTGCCCCCCTGTGATGGGATAAGAGGGCGTCTCACACACACACGGGATTCCTATAAGGTAATAGGGACAGCGGTGCCTCCCTGTGATGGGATAAGAGGGCGTCTCACACACACAGGATTCCTATAAGGTAATAGGGTCAGCGGTACCTCCCTGTGATGGGATAAGAGGGCGTCTCACACACACACAGGGGATTCCTATAAGATAATAGGGACAGCGGTGCCTCCCTGTGATGGGATAAGAGGGCGTCTCACACACAGGATTCCTATAAGGTAATAGGGACAGCGGTGTCTCCCTGTGATGGGATAAGAGGGCGTCTCACACACGGGATTCCTATAAGGTAATAGGGACAGCGGTGCCCCCCTGTGATGGGATAAGAGGGCGTCTCACACACAGGATTCCTATAAGGTAATAGGGACAGCGGTGCCTCCCTGTGATGGGATAAGAGGGCGTCTCACACACGGGATTCCTATAAGGTAATAGGGACAGCGGTGCCCCCCTGTGATGGGATAAGAGGGCGTCTCACACACAGGGGATTCCTATAAGGTAATAGGGACAGCAGTGCCCCCCTGTGATGGGATAAGAGGGCGTCTCACACACAGGATTCCTATAAGGTAATAGGGACAGCGGTGCCTCCCTGTGATGGGATAAGAGGGCGTCTCACACACGGGATTCCTATAAGGTAATAGGGACAGCGGTGCCCCCCTGTGATGGGATAAGAGGGCGTCTCACACACGGGATTCCTATAAGGTAATAGGGACAGCGGTGCCCCCCTGTGATGGGATAAGAGGGCGTCCCACACACAGGGGATTCCTATAAGGTAATAGGGACAGCAGTGCCCCCCTGTGATGGGATAAGAGGGCGTCTCACACACAGGATTCCTATAAGGTAATAGGGACAGCGGTGCCTCCCTGTGATGGGATAAGGGGGCGTCTCACACACGGGGTTCCTATAAGGTAATAGGGACAGCGGTGCCCCCCTGTGATGGGATAAGAGGCGTCACACACACACGGGATTCCTATAAGGTAATAGGGACAGCGGTGCCTCCCTGTGATGGGATAAGAGGGCGTCTCACACACAGGATTCCTATAAGGTAATAGGGACAGCGGTGCCCCCCTGTGATGGGATAAGAGGGCGTCTCACACACACACGGGATTCCTATAAGATAATAGGGACAGCGGTGCCTCCCTGTGATGGGATAAGAGGGCGTCTCACACAGGATTCCTATAAGGTAATAGGGACAGCGGTGCCCCCCTGTGATGGGATAAGAGGGCGTCTCACACACACACGGGATTCCTATAAGATAATAGGGACAGCGGCGCCCCCCTGTGATGGGATAAGAGGGCGTCTCACACACAGGGGATTCCTATAAGGTAATAGGGACAGCGGTGCCCCCCTGTGATGGGATAAGAGGGCGTCTCACACACGGGATTCCTATAAGGTAATAGGGACAGCGGTGCCTCCCTGTGATGGGATAAGAGGGCGTCTCACACACAGGATTCCTATAAGGTAATAGGGACAGCGGTGCCTCCCTGTGATGGGATAAGAGGGCGTCTCACACACACGGGATTCCTATAAGGTAATAGGGACAGCGGTGCCTCCCTGTGATGGGATAAGAGGGCGTCTCACACACAGGATTCCTATAAGGTAATAGGGACAGCGGCGCCCCCCTGTGATGGGATAAGAGGGCGTCTCACACAGGGGATTCCTATAAGGTAATAGGGACAGCGGTGCCCCCCTGTGATGGGATAAGAGGGCGTCTCACACACAGGATTCCTATAAGATAATAGGGACAGCGGTGCCCCCCTGTGATGGGATAAGAGGGCGTCTCACACACGGGATTCCTATAAGATAATAGGGACAGCGGTGCCTCCCTGTGATGGGATAAGATGGCGTCTCACACACGGGATTCCTATAAGATAATAGGGACAGCGGTGCCTCCCTGTGATGGGATAAGATGGCGTCTCACACACGGGATTCCTATAAGATAATAGGGACAGCGGTGCCTCCCTGTGATGGGATAAGAGGGTGTCTCACACAGGGGATTCCTATAAGGTAATAGGGACAGCGGTGCCTCCCTGTGATGGGATAAAAGGGCGTCTCACACACGGGGTTCCTATAAGATAATAGGGACAGCGGTGCCCCCCTGTGATGGGATAAGAGGGCGTCTCACACACAGGGGATTCCTATAAGGTAATAGGGACAGCAGTGCCCCCCTGTGATGGGATAAGAGGGCGTCTCACACACAGGATTCCTATAAGGTAATAGGGACAGCGGTGCCTCCCTGTGATGGGATAAGAGGGCGTCTCACACACGGGATTCCTATAAGGTAATAGGGTCAGCGGTGCCTCCCTGTGATGGGATAAGAGGGCGTCTCACACACAGGATTCCTATAAGGTAATAGGGACAGCGGTGCCTCCCTGTGATGGGATAAGAGGGCGTCTCACACACGGGATTCCTATAAGGTAATAGGGACAGCGGTGCCCCCCTGTGATGGGATAAGAGGGCGTCTCACACACAGGATTCCTATAAGGTAATAGGGACAGCGGTGCCTCCCTGTGATGGGATAAGAGGGCGTCTCACACACACACGGGATTCCTATAAGGTAATAGGGACAGCGGTGCCTCCCTGTGATGGGATAAGAGGGCGTCTCACACACACAGGATTCCTATAAGGTAATAGGGTCAGCGGTACCTCCCTGTGATGGGATAAGAGGGCGTCTCACACACACACAGGGGATTCCTATAAGATAATAGGGACAGCGGTGCCTCCCTGTGATGGGATAAGAGGGCGTCTCACACACAGGATTCCTATAAGGTAATAGGGACAGCGGTGCCTCCCTGTGATGGGATAAGAGGGCGTCTCACACACGGGATTCCTATAAGGTAATAGGGACAGCGGTGCCCCCCTGTGATGGGATAAGAGGGCGTCTCACACACAGGATTCCTATAAGGTAATAGGGACAGCGGTGCCTCCCTGTGATGGGATAAGAGGTCGTCTCACACACGGGATTCCTATAAGGTAATAGGGACAGCGGTGCCCCCCTGTGATGGGATAAGAGGGCGTCTCACACACAGGGGATTCCTATAAGGTAATAGGGACAGCAGTGCCCCCCTGTGATGGGATAAGAGGGCGTCTCACACACAGGATTCCTATAAGGTAATAGGGACAGCGGTGCCTCCCTGTGATGGGATAAGAGGGCGTCTCACACACGGGATTCCTATAAGGTAATAGGGACAGCGGTGCCCCCCTGTGATGGGATAAGAGGGCGTCTCACACACGGGATTCCTATAAGGTAATAGGGACAGCGGTGCCCCCCTGTGATGGGATAAGAGGGCGTCCCACACACAGGGGATTCCTATAAGGTAATAGGGACAGCAGTGCCCCCCTGTGATGGGATAAGAGGGCGTCTCACACACAGGATTCCTATAAGGTAATAGGGACAGCGGTGCCTCCCTGTGATGGGATAAGGGGGCGTCTCACACACGGGGTTCCTATAAGGTAATAGGGACAGCGGTGCCTCCCTGTGATGGGATAAGAGGGCGTCTCACACAGGATTCCTATAAGGTAATAGGGACAGCGGTGCCCCCCTGTGATGGGATAAGAGGGCGTCTCACACACACACGGGATTCCTATAAGATAATAGGGACAGCGGCGCCCCCCTGTGATGGGATAAGAGGGCGTCTCACACACACACGGGGTTCCTATAAGGTAATAGGGACAGCGGTGCCTCCCTGTGATGGGATAAGAGGGCGTCTCACACAGGATTCCTATAAGGTAATAGGGACAGCGGTGCCCCCCTGTGATGGGATAAGAGGGCGTCTCACACACACACGGGATTCCTATAAGGTAATAGGGACAGCGGTGCCTCCCTGTGATGGGATAAGAGGGCGTCTCACACACAGGGGATTCCTATAAGGTAATAGGGACAGCGGTGCCCCCCTGTGATGGGATAAGAGGGCGTCTCACACACGGGATTCCTATAAGGTAATAGGGACAGAGGTGCCCCCTGTGATGGGATAAGAGGGCGTCTCACACACGGGATTCCTATAAGGTAATAGGGACAGCGGTGCCTCCCTGTGATGGGATAAGAGGGCGTCTCACACACAGGATTCCTATAAGGTAATAGGGACAGCGGTGCCTCCCTGTGATGGGATAAGAGGGCGTCTCACACACACGGGATTCCTATAAGGTAATAGGGACAGCGGTGCCTCCCTGTGATGGGATAAGAGGGCGTCTCACACACAGGATTCCTATAAGGTAATAGGGACAGCGGCGCCCCCCTGTGATGGGATAAGAGGGCGTCTCACACAGGGGATTCCTATAAGGTAATAGGGACAGCGGTGCCCCCCTGTGATGGGATAAGAGAGCGTCTCACACACAGGATTCCTATAAGATAATAGGGACAGCGGTGCCCCCCTGTGATGGGATAAGAGGGCGTCTCACACACGGGATTCCTATAAGATAATAGGGACAGCGGTGCCTCCCTGTGATGGGATAAGATGGCGTCTCACACACGGGATTCCTATAAGATAATAGGGACAGCGGTGCCTCCCTGTGATGGGATAAGATGGCGTCTCACACACGGGATTCCTATAAGATAATAGGGACAGCGGTGCCTCCCTGTGATGGGATAAGAGGGTGTCTCACACAGGGGATTCCTATAAGGTAATAGGGACAGCGGTGCCTCCCTGTGATGGGATAAAAGGGCGTCTCACACACGGGGTTCCTATAAGATAATAGGGACAGCGGTGCCTCCCTGTGATGGGATAAAAGGGCGTCTCACACACGGGGTTCCTATAAGATAATAGGGACAGCGGTGCCTCCCTGTGATGGGATAAGATGGCGTCTCACACACGGGATTCCTATAAGGTAATAGGGACAGCGGTGCCCCCCTGTGATGGGATAAGAGGGCAACTCACACACGGGATTCCTATAAGGTAATAGGGACAGCGGTGCCCCCCTGTGATGGGATAAGAGGGCGTCTCACACACAGGATTCCTATAAGGTAATAGGGACAGCGGTGCCCCCCTGTGATGGGATAAGAGGGCGTCACACACACGGGATTCCTATAAGTTAATAGGGACAGCGGTGCCCCCCTGTGATGGGATAAGAGGGCGTCTCACACACAGGGTTCCTATAAGGTAATAGGGACAGCGGTGCCTCCCTGTGATGGGATAAGAGGGCGTCTCACACACGGGATTCCTATAAGGTAATAGGGACAGCGGTGCCCCCCTGTGATGGGATAAGAGGGCGTCTCACACACAGGATTCCTATAAGATAATAGGGACAGCGGCGCCCCCCTGTGATGGGATAAGAGGGCGTCTCACACACAGGATTCCTATAAGGTAATAGGGACAGCGGTGCCCCCCTGTGATGGGCTAAGAGGGCGTCTCACACACACGGGATTCCTATAAGGTAATAGGGTCAGCGGTGCCTCCCTGTGATGGGATAAGAGGGCGTCTCACACACAGGATTCCTATAAGGTAATAGGGACAGCGGCGCCCCCCAGTGATGGGATAAGAGGGCGTCTCACACACAGGATTCCTATAAGGTAATAGGGACAGCGGCGCCCCCCTGTGATGGGATAAGAGGGCGTCTCACACACAGGATTCCTATAAGGTAATAGGGTCAGCGGTGCCTCCCTGTGATGGGATAAGAGGGCGTCTCACACACGGGATTCCTATAAGATAATAGGGACAGCGGTGCCCCCCTGTGATGGGATAAGAGGGCGTCTCACACACAGGATTCCTATAAGGTAATAGGGACAGCGGTGCCCCCCTGTGATGGGATAAGAGGGCGTCTCACACACAGGATTCCTATAAGATAATAGGGACAGCGGTGCCTCCCTGTGATGGGATAAGAGGGCGTCTCACACACGGGATTAATATAAGGTAATAGGGACAGCGGTGCCTCCCTGTGATGGGATAAGAGGGCGTCTCACACACACAGGATTCCTATAAGGTAATAGGGACAGCGGTGCCCCCCTGTGATGGGATAAGAGGGTGTCTCACACACAGGATTCCTATAAGGTAATAGGGACAGCGGCGCCCCCCTGTGATGGGATAAGAGGGCGTCTCACACACAGGATTCCTATAAGGTAATAGGGACAGCGGTGCCCCCCTGTGATGGGATAAGAGGGCGTCTCACACACAGGATTCCTATAAGGTAATAGGGACAGCGGCGCCCCCCTGTGATGGGATAAGAGGGCGTCTCACACACAGGATTCCTATAAGGTAATAGGGTCAGCGGTGCCTCCCTGTGATGGGATAAGAGGGCGTCTCACACACGGGATTCCTATAAGATAATAGGGACAGCGGTGCCCCCCTGTGATGGGATAAGAGGGCGTCTCACACACAGGATTCCTATAAGGTAATAGGGACAGCGGTGCCCCCCTGTGATGGGATAAGAGGGCGTCTCACACACAGGATTCCTATAAGATAATAGGGACAGCGGTGCCTCCCTGTGATGGGATAAGAGGGCGTCTCACACACGGGATTCCTATAAGGTAATAGGGACAGCGGTGCCTCCCTGTGATGGGATAAGAGGGCGTCTCACACACACAGGATTCCTATAAGGTAATAGGGACAGCGGTGCCCCCCTGTGATGGGATAAGAGGGTGTCTCACACACAGGATTCCTATAAGGTAATAGGGACAGCGGCGCCCCCCTGTGATGGGATAAGAGGGCGTCTCACACACAGGATTCCTATAAGGTAATAGGGTCAGCGGTGCCTCCCTGTGATGGGATAAGAGGGCGTCTCACACACAGGATTCCTATAAGGTAATAGGGTCAGCGGTGCCTCCCTGTGATGGGATAAGAGGGCGTCTCACACACAGGATTCCTATAAGATAATAGGGACAGCGGCGCCCCCCTGTGATGGGATAAGAGGGCGTCTCACACACAGGATTCCTATAAGGTAATAGGGTCAGCGGTGCCTCCCTGTGATGGGATAAGAGGGCGTCTCACACACGGGATTCCTATAAGATAATAGGGACAGCGGTGCCTCCCTGTGATGGGATAAGAGGGCGTCTCACACACGGGATTCCTATAAGGTAATAGGGACAGCGGTGCCTCCCTGTGATGGGATAAGAGGGCGTCTCACACACACAGGATTCCTATAAGGTAATAGGGACAGCGGTGCCCCCCTGTGATGGGATAAGAGGGTGTCTCACACACAGGATTCCTATAAGGTAATAGGGACAGCGGCGCCCCCCTGTGATGGGATAAGAGGGCGTCTCACACACAGGATTCCTATAAGGTAATAGGGTCAGCGGTGCCTCCCTGTGATGGGATAAGAGGGCGTCTCACACACAGGATTCCTATAAGGTAATAGGGTCAGCGGTGCCTCCCTGTGATGGGATTAGAGGGCGTCTCACACACAGGATTCCTATAAGATAATAGGGACAGCGGTGCCTCCCTGTGATGGGATAAGAGGGCATCTCACACACAGGATTCCTATAAGGTAATAGGGACAGCGGTGCCTCCCTGTGATGGGATAAGAGGGCGTCTCACACACACGGGATTCCTATAAGGTAATAGGGACAGCGGTGCCCCCCTGTGATGGGATAAGAGGGCGTCTCACACACAGGATTCCTATAAGGTAATAGGGACAGCGGTGCCTCCCTGTGATGGGATAAGAGGGCGTCTCACACACAGGATTCCTATAAGATAATAGGGACAGCGGTGCCTCCCTGTGATGGGATAAGAGGGCATCTCACACACAGGATTCCTATAAGGTAATAGGGACAGCGGTGCCTCCCTGTGATGGGATAAGAGGGCGTCTCACACACACGGGATTCCTATAAGGTAATAGGGACATCGGCGCCTCCCTGTGATGGGATAAGAGGGCGTCTCACACACAGGATTCCTATAAGGTAATAGGGTCAGCGGTGCCTCCCTGTGATGGGATAAGAGGGCGTCTCACACACAGGATTCCTATAAGATAATAGGGACAGCGGTGCCTCCCTGTGATGGGATAAGAGGGCATCTCACACACAGGATTCCTATAAGGTAATAGGGACAGCAGCGCCCCCCTGTGATGGGATAAGAGGGCGTCTCACACACACGGGATTCCTATAAGGTAATAGGGACAGCGGTGCCCCCCTGTGATGGGATAAGAGGGCGTCACACACACAGGATTCCTATAAGGTAATAGGGACAGCGGCGCCCCCCTGTGATGGGATAAGAGGGTGTCTCACACACGGGGTTCCTATAAGGTAATAGGGACAGCGGTGCCTCCCTGTGATGGGATAAGAGGGCGTCTCATACACGGGATTCCTTTAAGATAATAGGGACAGCGGTGCCTCCCTGTGATGGGATAAGAGGGCGTCTCACACAGGGGATTCCTATAAGGTAATAGGGACAGCGGTGCCTCCCTGTGATGGGATAAGAGGGCGTCTCACACAGGGGATTCCTATAAGGTAATAGGGACAGCGGTGCCTCCCTGTGATGGGATAAGAGGGCGTCTCACACACAGGGGATTCCTATAAGGTAATAGGGACAGCGGTGCCTCCCTGTGATGGGATAAGAGGGCGTCTCACACAGGGGATTCCTATAAGGTAATAGGGACAGCGGTGCCCCCCTGTGATGGGATAAGAGGGCGTCTCACACACAGGGGATTCCTATAAGGTAATAGGGACAGCGGCGCCCCCCTGTGATGGGATAAGAGGGCGTCACACACACGGGATTCCTATAAGGTAATAGGGACAGCGGCGCCCCCCTGTGATGGGATAAGAGGGCGTCTCACACACAGGATTCCTATAAGGTAATAGGGACAGCGGTGCCCCCTGTGATGGGATAAGAGGGCGTCACACACACGGGATTCCTATAAGGTAATAGGGACAGCGGTGCCTCCCTGTGATGGGACAAGAGGGCGTCTCACACACAGGGGATTCCTATAAGGTAATAGGGACAGCGGTGCCCCCCTGTGATGGGATAAGAGGGCGTCTCACACACAGGATTCCTATAAGGTAATAGGGTCAGTGGTGCCCCCCTGTGATGGGATAAGAGGGCGTCTCACACACGGGGGATTCCTATAAGGTAATAGGGACAGCGGTGCCTCCCTGTGATGGGATAAGAGGGCGTCTCACACACAGGATTCCTATAAGGTAATAGGGACAGCGGTGCCCCCCTGTGATGGGATAAGAGGGCGTCTCACACACAGGATTCCTATAAGGTAATAGGGACAGCGGTGCCCCCCTGTGATGGGATAAGAGGGCGTCTCACACACAGGATTTCTATAAGGTAATAGGGACAGCGGTGCCTACCTGTGATGGGATAAGAGGGCGTCTCACACACAGGGGTTCCTATAAGGTAATAGGGACAGCGGTGCCCCCCTGTGATGGGATAAGAGGGCGTCTCACACACAGGATTCCTATAACGTAATAGGGACAGCGGCGCCTCCCTGTGATGGGATAAGAGGGCGTCACACACACAGGATTCCTATAAGGTAATAGGGACAGCGGTGCCCCCCTGTGATGGGATAAGAGGGCGTCTCACACACAGGGGATTCCTATAAGGTAATAGGGACAGCGGTGCCTCCCTGTGATGGGATAAGAGGGCGTCTCACACACAGGATTCCTATAAGGTAATAGGGACAGCGGTGCCTCCCTGTGATGGGATAAGAGGGCGTCTCACACACAGGATTCCTATAAGGTAATAGGGACAGCGGCGCCTCCCTGTGATGGGATAAGAGGGCGTCTCACACACAGGGGTTCCTATAAGGTAATAGGGACAGCGGTGCCTCCCTGTGATGGGATAAGAGGGCGTCTCACACACGGGATTCCTATAAGATAATAGGGACAGCGGTGCCTCCCTGTGATGGGATAAGAGGGCGTCTCACACACAGGGGATTCCTATAAGGTAATAGGGACAGCGGTGCCTCCCTGTGATGGGATAAGAGGGTGTCTCACACACAGGATTCCTATAAGGTAATAGGGACAGCGGTGCCTCCCTGTGATGGGATAAGAGGGCGTCTCACACAGGGGATTCCTATAAGGTAATAGGGACAGCGGTGCCTCCCTGTGATGGGATAAGAGGGCGTCTCACACACACAGGATTCCTATAAGGTAATAGGGACAGCGGTGCCTCCCTGTGATGGGATAAGAGGGCGTCTCACACAGGGGATTCCTATAAGGTAATAGGGACAGCGGTGCCCCCCTGTGATGGGATAAGAGGGCGTCTCACACACAGGGGATTCCTATAAGGTAATAGGGACAGCGGCGCCCCCCTGTGATGGGATAAGAGGGCGTCACACACACGGGATTCCTATAAGGTAATAGGGACAGCGGCGCCCCCCTGTGATGGGATAAGAGGGCGTCTCACACACAGGATTCCTATAAGGTAATAGGGACAGCGGTGCCCCCTGTGATGGGATAAGAGGGCGTCACACACACGGGATTCCTATAAGGTAATAGGGACAGCGGTGCCTCCCTGTGATGGGATAAGAGGGCGTCTCACACAGGGGATTCCTATAAGGTAATAGGGACAGCGGTGCCCCCCTGTGATGGGATAAGAGGGCGTCTCACACACAGGATTCCTATAAGGTAATAGGGACAGCGGTGCCCCCCTGTGATGGGATAAGAGGGCGTCTCACACACAGGGGTTCCTATAAGGTAATAGGGACAGCGGTGCCTCCCTGTGATGGGATAAGAGGGCGTCTCACACACAGGATTCCTATAAGGTAATAGGAACAGCGGCGCCCCCCTGTGATGGGATAAGAGGGCGTCTCACACACAGGATTCCTATAAGGTAATAGGGACAGCGATGCCTCCCTGTGATGGGATAAGAGGGCGTCTCACACACAGGGGTTCCTATAAGGTAATAGGGACAGCGGTGCCTCCCTGTGATGGGATAAGAGGGCGTCTCACACACACGGGATTCCTATAAGGTAATAGGGACAGCGGTGCCTCCCTGTGATGGGATAAGAGGGCGTCTCACACACAGGGGATTCCTATAAGGTAATAGGGACAGCGGTGCCTCCCTGTGATGGGATAAGAGGGCGTCTCACACAGGGGATTCCTATAAGGTAATAGGGACAGCGGTGCCTCCCTGTGATGGGATAAGAGGGCGTCTCACACACAGGATTCCTATAAGGTAATAGGGACAGCGGTGCCTCCCTGTGATGGGATAAGAGGGCGTCTCACACACAGGGGTTCCTATAAGGTAATAGGGACAGCGGCGCCTCCCTGTGATGGGATAAGAGGGCGTCTCACACACAGGATTCCTATAAGGTAATAGGGACAGCGGTGCCTCCCTGTGATGGGATAAGAGGGCGTCTCACACACAGGGGATTCCTATAAGGTAATAGGGACAGCGGTGCCCCCCTGTGATGGGATAAGATGGCGTCTCACACACACAGGATTCCTATAAGGTAATAGGGACAGCGGTGCCTCCCTGTGATGGGATAAGAGGGCGTCTCACACACGGGATTCCTATAAGGTAATAGGGACAGCGGTGCCTCCCTGTGATGGGATAAGATGGCGTCTCACACACAGGGGTTCCTATAAGGTAATAGGGTGACATACCTGCCTCCCGCTCTCCTCTTCCCTCGTTCCCTCCTTCCGTGAGGTCGATGAGGCTGATGTGTTTGCTGAGGTCGCGCAGGCGCAAAGCGTCGTCCCCATAAAAGCCGCCCCCTATCTGCCCCTCCGGGCTCTTGAGGCGGAAGCCGAGGGTCCCGTTCCGCAGCACGTGTAGGATCCAGCACACGTTATCGTACGGCAGAGACCTCACCCTATCCTCCTTCTCCCTATTCCGGGTACCCTGGCCGGGTCTGCCACCCGAGTCCAACAAATATCTCTTGTACCAACTGAACAAAACCTCGGAAAATTCAAGGATGGCCTCTCGGTATCCGGAGGTAAACTCCATATCTGTGTATAGATACTCAGCATCATTATACAGCGCGGCGTGATCATTATCAGTGTATAGATACTCTGCATCATTATACAGCGCGGCGTGATCATTATCAGTGTATAGATACTCTGCATCATTATACAGCGCGGCGTGATCACTATCAGTGTATAGATACTCTGCATCATTATACAGCGCAGCGTGATCATTATCAGTGTATAGATACTCTGCATCATTATACAGCGCGGAGTGATCATTATCAGTGTATAGATACTCAGCATCATTATACAGCGCGGAGTGATCATTATCAGTGTATAGATACTCTGCATCATTATACAGCGCAGCGTGATCATTATCAGTGTATAGATACTCTGCATCATTATACAGCGCGGTGTGATCACTATCAGTGTATAGATACTCTGCATCATTATACAGCGCAGCGTGATCATTATCAGTGTATAGATACTCTGCATCATTATACAGCGCGGCGTGATCATTATCAGTGTATAGATACTCTGCATCATTATACAGCGCAGCGTGATCACTATCAGTGTATAGATACTCAGCATCATTATACAGCGCAGCGTGATTACTATCAGTGTATAGATACTCTGCATCATTATACAGCGCGGCGTGATCACTATCAGTGTATAGATACTCTGCATCATTATACAGCGCGGCGTGATCATTTTCAGTGTATAGATACTCTGCATCATTATACAGCGCGGCGTGATCATTACCAGTGTATAGATACTCTGCATCATTATACAGCGCGGCGTGATCACTATCAGTGTATAGATACTCTGCATCATTATACAGCGCGGCGTGATCATTATCAGTGTATAGATACTCTGCATCATTATACAGCGCGGCGTGATCATTATCAGTGTATAGATACTCTGCATCATTATACAGCGCGGCGTGATCATTATCAGTGTATAGATACTCTGCATCATTATACAGCGCGGCGTGATCACTATCAGTGTATAGATACTCTGCATCATTATACAGCGCGGCGTGATCACTATCAGTGCATAGATACTCAGTACCACTATACAGCGCGGCGTGATCACTATCAGTGTATAGATACTCAGTACCACTATACAGCGCGGCGTGATCACTATCAGTGTATAGATACTCAGTACCACTATACAGCGCGGCGTGATCACTATCAGTGTATAGATACTCAGTACCACTATACAGCGCGGCGTGATCACTATCAGTGTATAGATACTCAGTACCACTATACAGCGCGGCGTGATCACTATCAGTGTATAGATACTCAGTACCACTATACAGCGCGGCGTGATCACTATCAGTGTATAGATACTCAGTACCACTATACAGCGCGGCGTGATCACTATCAGTGTATAGATACTCATGATCACTATACAGCGCGGCGTGATCACTATCAGTGTATAGATACTCAGTACCACTATACAGCGCGGCGTGGTCACTATCAGTGTATAGATACTCAGTACCACTATACAGCGCGGCGTGATCACTATCAGTGTATAGATACTCTGCATCATTATACACCGCGGCGTGATCATTATCAGTGTATAGATACTCAGTACCACTATACAGCGCGGCGTGATCACTATCAGTGTATAGATACTCTGCATCATTATACAGCGCGGCGTGATCACTATCAGTGTATAGATACTCAGTACCACTATACAGCGCGGCGTGATCACTATCAGTGTATAGATACTCAGTACCACTATACAGCGCGGCGTGATCACTATCAGTGTATAGATACTCAGTACCACTATACAGCGCGGCGTGATCACTATCAGTGTATAGATACTCAGTACCACTATACAGCGCGGCGTGATCACTATCAGTGTATAGATACTCAGTACCACTATACAGCGCGGCGTGATCACTATCAGTGTATAGATACTCAGTACCACTATACAGCGCGGCGTGATCACTATCAGTGTATAGATACTCAGTACCTCTCTTTCAGTCGCTGCCGTCCGCAGATCAAGTTGAAAGTAAATAATTTTCTCCGGTGATGTCAGAAGATTCTCCCAGCATTTCAAATCATCGCGTTTCCATGGAAACAATCTATCTATCTGTCAATATATCTATCTATCTGTGTGTGCGTGTGTGTGTGTGTGTGTGTGTGTGTGTGTGTGTGTGTGTGTGTGTGTGTGTGTGTGTGTGTGTGTGTGTGTGTGTGTGTGTGTGTGGTGTGTGTGTGTGTGTGTCAGTACAGGAATAGCAGAGAGGGCTGCAGGGCAGGATGGGGGTGCAGTGACAGAGCTGTGTGTGTGTGTCAGTACAGTATATCTCTGTATTACATCTCACAGTGTTAGATATATATCTGTATTACATCTCACAGTGTTAGATATATATCTGTATTACATCACAGTGTTAGATATATATCTGTATTACATCACAGTGTTAGATATATATCTGTATTACATCTCACAGTGTTAGATATATATCTGTATTACATCACACAGTGTTAGATATATATCTGTATTACATCACAGTGTTAGATATATATCTGTCTGTCTCATAGAGTTAGATATATATCTGTATTACATCTCACAGTGTTAGATATATATCTGTATTACATCACACAGTGTTAGATATATATCTGTATTACATCACACAGTGTTAGATATATATCTGTATTACATCTCACAGTGTTAGATATATATCTGTATTACATCACTGTGTTAGATATATATCTGTATTACATCTCACAGTGTTAGATATATATCTGTCTGTCTCATAGAGTTAGATATATATCTGTATTTCATCTCACAGTGTTAGATATATATCTGTCTGTCTCATAGAGTTAGATATATATCTGTATTACATCTCACAGTGTTAGATATATATCTGTATTACATCTCACAGTGTTAGATATATATCTGTATTACATCACTGTGTTAGATATATATCTGTATTACATCTCACAGTGTTAGATATATATCTGTATTACATCACAGTGTTAGATATATATCTGTATTACATCTCACAGTGTTAGATATATATCTGTATTACATCTCACAGTGTTAGATATATATCTGTGTTACATCTCACAGTGTTAGATATATATCTGTATTACATCACAGTGTTAGATATATATCTGTATTACATCTCACAGTGTTAGATATATATCTGTATTACATCTCACAGTGTTAGATATATATCTGTCTGTCTCATAGAGTTAGATATATATCTGTATTACATCTCACAGTGTTAGATATATATCTGTATTACATCACAGTGTTAGATATATATCTGTATTACATCTCACAGTGTTAGATATATATCTGTATTACATCTCACAGTGTTAGATATATATCTGTATTACATCACACAGTGTTAGATATATATCTGTGTTACATCACAGTGTTAGATATATATCTGTATTACATCTCACAGTGTTAGATATATATCTGTATTACATCTCACAGTGTTAGATATATATCTGTATTACATCTCACAGTGTTAGATATATATCTGTATTACATCTCACAGTGTTAGATATATATCTGTATTACATCTCACAGTGTTAGATATATATCTGTATTACATCTCACAGTGTTATATATATATCTGTATTACATCACACAGTGTTAGATATATATCTGTATTACATCTCACAGTGTTAGATATAAATCTGTATTACATCTCACAGTGTTAGATATATATCTGTCTGTCTCATAGAGTTAGATATATATCTGTATTACATCTCACAGTGTTAGATATATATCTGTATTACATCTCACAGTGTTAGATATATATCTGTATTACATCTCACAGTGTTAGATATATATCTGTATTACATCTCACAGTGTTAGATATATATCTGTATTACATCTCACAGTGTTAGATATATATCTGTCTGTCTCATAGAGTTAGATATATATCTGTATTACATCTCACAGTGTTAGATATATATCTGTATTACATCTCACAGTGTTAGATATATATCTGTATTACATCTCACAGTGTTAGATATATATCTGTATTACATCTCACAGTGTTAGATATATATCTGTATTACATCTCACAGTGTTAGATATATATCTGTATTACATCTCACAGTGTTAGATATATATCTGTATTACATCTCACAGTGTTAGATATATATCTGTATTACATCTCACAGTGTTAGATATATATCTGTATTAAATCTCACAGTGTTAGATATATATCTGTATTACATCACAGTGTTAGATATATATCTGTATTACATCTCACAGTGTTAGATATATATCTGTATTACATCACAGTGTTAGATATATATCTGTATTACATCTCACAGTGTTAGATATATATCTGTATTACATCTCACAGTGTTAGATATATATCTGTATTACATCTCACAGTGTTAGATATATATCTGTATTACATCTCACAGTGTTAGATATATATCTGTATTACATCTCACAGTGTTAGATATATATCTGTATTACATCTCACAGTGTTAGATATATATCTGTATTACATCACAGTGTTAGATATATATATGTATTACATCACAGTGTTAGATATATATCTGTATTACATCTCACAGTGTTAGATATATATCTGTATTACATCTCACAGTGTTAGATATATATCTGTATTACATCTCTCAGTGTTAGATATATATCTGTATTACATCTCTCAGTGTTAGATATATATCTGTATTACATCACAGTGTTAGATATATATCTGTATTACATCTCACAGTGTTAGATATATATCTGTATTACATCTCAGTGTTAGATATATATCTGTATTACATCTCACAGTGTTAGATATATATCTGTATTACATCTCACAGTGTTAGATATATATCTGTATTACATCTCACAGTGTTATATATATATCTGTATTACATCTCACAGTGTTAGATATGTATCTGTATTACATCTCACAGTGTTAGATATATATCTGTATTACATCACAGTGTTAGATATATATCTGTCTGTCTCATAGAGTTAGATATATATCTGTATTACATCTCTCAGTGTTAGATATATATCTGTATTACATCTCTCAGTGTTAGATATATATCTGTATTACATCACAGTGTTAGATATATATCTGTATTACATCTCACAGTGTTAGATATATATCTGTATTACATCTCACAGTGTTAGATATATATCTGTATTACATCTCACAGTGTTAGATATATATCTGTATTACATCTCACAGTGTTAGATATATATCTGTATTACATCACAGTGTTAGATATATATCTGTATTACATCTCAGTGTTAGATATATATCTGTATTACATCTCACAGTGTTAGATATATATCTGTATTACATCTCACAGTGTTAGATATATATCTGTATTACATCTCACAGTGTTAGATATATATCTGTATTACATCACAGTGTTAGATATATATCTGTATTACATCTCAGTGTTAGATATATATCTGTATTACATCTCACAGTGTTAGATAAATATCTGTATTACATCTCACAGTGTTAGATATATATCTGTATTACATCTCACAGTGTTAGATATATATCTGTATTACATCTCACAGTGTTAGATATATATCTGTATTACATCTCACAGTGTTAGATATATATCTGTATTACATCTCACAGTGTTAGATATATATCTGTATTACATCTCACAGTGTTAGATATGTATCTGTATTACATCTCACAGTGTTAGATATATATCTGTATTACATCTCAGTGTTAGATATATATCTGTATTACATCTCACAGTATTAGATATATATCTGTATTACATCTCACAGTGTTAGATATATATCTGTATTACATCTCACAGTGTTAGATATATATCTGTATTACATCTCTCAGTGTTAGATATATATCTGTATTACATCTCTCAGTGTTAGATATATATCTGTATTACATCTCACAGTGTTAGATATATATCTGTATTACATCTCACAGTGTTAGATATATATCTGTATTACATCTCACAGTGTTAGATATATATCTGTATTACATCTCACAGTGTTAGATATATATCTGTATTACATCTCACAGTGTTAGATATATATCTGTATTACATCTCACAGTGTTAGATATATATCTGTATTACATCTCACAGTGTTAGATATATATCTGTATTACATCACAGTGTTAGATATATATCTGTATTACATCTCACAGTGTTAGATATATATCTGTATTACATCACAGTGTTAGATATATATCTGTATTACATCTCACAGTGTTAGATATATATCTGTATTACATCTCAGAGTTAGATATATATCTGTATTACATCTCACAGTGTTAGATATATATCTGTATTACATCTCAGAGTTAGATATATATCTGTATTACATCTCAGTGTTAGATATATATCTGTATTACATCACACAGTGTTAGATATATATCTGTATTACATCTCACAGTGTTAGATATATATCTGTATTACATCTCACAGTGTTAGATATATATCTGTATTACATCTCAGTGTTAGATATATATCTGTATTACATCTCTCAGTGTTAGATATATATCTGTATTACATCTCACAGTGTTAGATATATATCTGTATTACATCTCACAGTGTTAGATATATATCTGTATTACATCTCTCAGTGTTAGATATATATCTGTATTACATCTCACAGTGTTAGATATATATCTGTATTACATCTCACAGTGTTAGATATATATCTGTATTACATCTCACAGTGTTAGATATATATCTGTATTACATCTCACAGTGTTAGATATATATCTGTATTACATCACACAGTGTTAGATATATATCTGTATTACATCTCTCAGTGTTAGATATATATCTGTATTACATCTCACAGTGTTAGATATATATCTGTATTACATCTCACAGTGTTAGATATATATCTGTATTACATCTCACAGTGTTAGATATATATCTGTATTACATCTCTCAGTGTTAGATATATATCTGTATTACATCTCACAGTGTTAGATATATATCTGTATTACATCTCACAGTGTTAGATATATATCTGTATTACATCTCACAGTGTTAGATATATATCTGTATTACATCTCTCAGTGTTAGATATATATCTGTATTACATCTCACAGTGTTAGATATATATCTGTATTACATCTCACAGTGTTAGATATATATCTGTATTACATCTCACAGTGTTAGATATATATCTGTATTACATCTCACAGTGTTAGATATATATCTGTATTACATCTCACAGTGTTAGATATATATCTGTATTACATCTCACAGTGTTAGATATATATCTGTATTACATCTCACAGTGTTAGATATATATCTGTATTACATCTCACAGTGTTAGATATATATCTGTATTACATCTCACAGTGTTAGATATATATCTGTATTACATCTCAGTATTAGATATATATCTGTATTACATCTCACAGTGTTAGATATATATCTGTATTACATCTCACAGTGTTAGATATATATCTGTATTACATTTCACAGTGTTAGATATATATCTGTATTACATCACAGTGTTAGATATATATCTGTATTACATCTCACAGTGTTAGATATATATCTGTATTACATCTCAGTGTTAGATATATATCTGTATTACATCTCACAGTGTTAGATATATATCTGTATTACATCACAGTGTTAGATATATATCTGTATTACATCACACAGTGTTAGATATATATCTGTATTACATCTCACAGTGTTAGATATATCTGTATTACATCACAGTGTTAGATATATATCTGTATTACATCACACAGTGTTAGATATATATCTGTATTACATCTCACAGTGTTAGATATATATCTGTATTACATCTCACAGTGTTAGATATATATCTGTATTACATCTCACAGTGTTAGATATATATCTGTATTACATCTCACAGTGTTAGATATATATCTGTCTGTCTCACAGTGTTAGATATATATCTGTATTACATCTCACAGTGTTAGATATATATCTGTATTACATCTCACAGTGTTATATATATATCTGTATTAAATCTCACAGTGTTAGATATATATCTGTATTACATCACAGTGTTAGATATATATCTGTTTGTCTCATAGAGTTAGATATATATCTGTATTACATCTCACAGTGTTAGATATATATCTGTATTAAATCTCACAGTGTTAGATATATATCTGTATTACATCACAGTGTTAGATATATATCTGTATTACATCACAGTGTTATATATATATCTGTATTACATCTCACAGTGTTAGATATATATCTGTATTACATCTCACAGTGTTAGATATATATCTGTATTACATCTCACAGTGTTAGATATATATCTGTATTACATCTCACAGTGTTAGATATATATCTGTATTACATCTCACAGTGTTAGATATATATCTGTATTACATCTCAGAGTTAGATATATATCTGTATTACATCTCACAGTGTTAGATATATATCTGTCTGTCTCATAGAGTTAGATATATATCTGTATTACATCACAGTGTTAGATATATATCTGTATTACATCTCACAGTGTTAGATATATATCTGTATTACATCACAGTGTTAGATATATATCTGTATTACATCTCACAGTGTTAGATATATATCTGTATTACATCTCAGTGTTAGATATATATCTGTATTACATCACAGTGTTAGATATATATCTGTATTACATCTCACAGTGTTAGATATATATCTGTATTACATCTCACAGTGTTAGATATATATCTGTATTACATCTCACAGTGTTAGATATATATCTGTATTAAATCTCACAGTGTTAGATATATATCTGTATTACATCACAGTGTTAGATATATATCTGTCTGTCTCATAGAGTTAGATATATATCTGTATTACATCTCACAGTGTTAGATATATATCTGTATTAAATCTCACAGTGTTAGATATATATCTGTATTACATCACAGTTTTAGATATATATCTGTATTACATCTCACAGTGTTAGATATATATCTGTATTACATCACAGTGTTAGATATATATCTGTATTACATCTCACAGTGTTAGATATATATCTGTATTACATCACAGTGTTAGATATATATCTGTATTACATCTCACAGTGTTAGATATATTTCTGTATTACATCACAGTGTTAGATATGTATCTGTATTACATCTCACAGTGTTAGATATATATCTGTATTACATCTCACAGTGTTAGATATATATCTGTATTACATCTCACAGTGTTATATATATATCTGTATTACATCTCACAGTGTTAGATATATATCTGTATTACATCTCTCAGTGTTAGATATATATCTGTATTACATCTCACAGTGTTAGATATATATCTGTATTACATCTCACAGTGTTAGATATATATCTGTATTACATCTCACAGTGTTAGATATATATCTGTATTACATCTCACAGTGTTAGATATATCTGTATTACATCTCACAGTGTTAGATATATATCTCTATTACATCTCACAGTGATAGATATATATCTGTATTACTGCACCGACACACTTTATTCGAGCAAATACCCGGTATGTACCTGGCAGATACCTGGAATGCGCCGCTCCTCACCTCTGACAAGCCCCGTTGCATTTGCCTTCCCAGCCTGGGTTCATGCCTGGCTGATGGGCGGCTGATCTGTTAAATGATAATGATTAGGATTTAATAGGCTGCAATGCTTCGCGTGTCTACCAGATGGCATAAATTCATGAATTGTAATGCAGTATATATATATGTACTGTGCAGTATTGCAGCCAGTGGGAATACAATGCTTCAATCCCTGCTGGAAAATAACTCAATGCACTCGGGCAGAAAACAGTCACAAACCTCAATACACCCGGGTATACCCGAATTCGTGGGACTAGCCGAGCTCGAATAAAGTGTGTCGCCAGTGTACATCTCACAGTGTTAGATATATATCTGTATTACATCTCACAGTGTTAGATATATATCTGTATTACATCTCACAGTGTTAGATATATATCTGTATTACATCTCACAGTGTTATATATATATCTGTATTACATCTCACAGTGTTAGATATATATCTGTATTACATCACACAGTGTTAGATATATATCTGTATTACATCACACAGTGTTAGATATATATCTGTATTACATCACAGTGTTAGATATATATCTGTATTACATCTCACAGTGTTAGATATATATCTGTATTACATCTCACAGTGTTAGATATATATCTGTATTACATCTCAGTGTTAGATATATATCTGTATTACATCACACAGTGTTAGATATATATCTGTATTAAATCTCACAGTGTTAGATATATATCTGTATTACATCACAGTGTTAGATATATATCTGTATTACATCACACAGTGTTAGATATATATCTGTATTACATCTCACAGTGTTAGATATATATCTGTATTACATCACAGTGTTAGATATATATCTGTATTACATCTCACAGTGTTAGATATATATCTGTATTACATCTCACAGTGTTAGATATATATCTGTATTACATCACACAGTGTTAGATATATATCTGTATTACATCTCACAGTGTTAGATATATATCTGTATTACATCACAGTGTTAGATATATATCTGTATTACATCTCAGTGTTAGATATATATCTGTATTACATCTCACAGTGTTAGATATATATCTGTATTAAATCACAGTGTTAGATATATATCTGTATTACATCACAGTGTTAGATATATATCTGTATTACATCTCACAGTGTTAGATATATATCTGTATTACATCTCACAGTGTTAGATATATATCTGTATTACATCTCACAGTGTTAGATATATATCTGTATTACATCTCACAGTGTTAGATATATATCTGTATTACATCTCACAGTGTTAGATATATATCTGTATTACATCTCAGTGTTAGATATATATCTGTATTACATCTCACAGTGTTAGATATATATCTGTATTACATCTCACAGTGTTAGATATATATCTGTATTACATCTCACAGTGTTAGATATATATCTATATTACATCTCACAGTGTTAAATATATATCTGTATTACATCTCACAGTGTTAGATACATATCTGTATTACATTACACAGTGTTAGATATATATCTGTCTGTCTCATAGAGTTAGATATATATCTGTATTACATCTCACAGTGTTAGATATATATCTGTATTACATCTCACAGTGTTAGATATATATCTGTATTACATCTCACAGTGTTAGATATATATCTGTATTACATCTCTCAGTGTTAGATATATATCTGTATTACATCTCACAGTGTTAGATATATATCTGTATTACATCACAGTGTTAGATATATATCTGTATTACATCTCAGTGTTAGATATATATCTGTATTACATCTCACAGTGTTAGATATATATCTGTATTACATCACAGTGTAAGATATGTATCTGTATTACATCTCACAGTGTTAGATATATATCTGTATTACATCACAGTGTTAGATATATATCTGTATTACATCACAGTGTTATATATATATCTGTATTACATCTCACAGTGTTAGATATAAATCTGTATTACATCACAGTGTTAGATATATATCTGTATTACATCTCACAGTGTTAGATATATATCTGTATTACATCTCACAGTGTTAGATATATATCTGTATTACATCACAGTGTTAGATATATATCTGTATTACATCACAGTGTTAGATATATCTCTGTATTACATCTCACAGTGTTAGATATAAATCTGTATTACATCTCACAGTGTTAGATATATATCTGTCTGTCTCATAGAGTTAGATATATATCTGTATTACATCTCACAGTGTTAGATATATATCTGTATTACATCACAGTGTTAGATATATATCTGTATTACATCTCACAGTGTTAGATATATATCTGTATTACATCTCACAGTGTTAGATATATATCTGTATTACATCACAGTGTTAGATATATATCTGTATTACATCTCACAGTGTTAGATATATATCTGTATTTCATCTCACAGTGTTATATATATATCTGTCTGTCTCATAGAGTTAGATATATATCTGTATTACATCTCACAGTGTTAGATATATATCTGTATTACATCTCACAGTGTTAGATATATATCTGTATTACATCTCACAGTGTTAGATATATATCTGTATTACATCTCACAGTGTTAGATATATATCTGTATTACATCTCACAGTGTTAGATATATATCTGTATTACATCTCACAGTGTTAGATATATCTCTGTATTACATCTCACAGTGTTAGATATATATCTGTATTACATCTCACAGTGTTAGATATATATCTGTATTACATCTCACAGTGTTAGATATATATCTGTCTGTCTCATAGAGTTAGATATATATCTGTATTACATCTCACAGTGTTAGATATATATCTGTCTGTCTCATAGAGTTAGATATATATCTGTATTACATCACAGTGTTAGATATATATCTGTATTACATCTCAGTGTTAGATATATATCTGTATTACATCTCACAGTGTTAGATATATATCTGTATTACATCTCACAGTGTTAGATATATATCTGTATTACATCTCACAGTGTTAGATATATATCTGTCTGTCTCATAGAGTTAGATATATATCTGTATTACATCTCACAGTGTTAGATATATATCTGTCTGTCTCATAGAGTTAGATATATATCTGTATTACATCACAGTGTTAGATATATATCTGTATTACATCTCAGTGTTAGATATATATCTGTATAACATCTCATAGAGTTAGATATATATCTGTATTACATCTCACAGTGTTAGATATATATCTGTCTGTCTCATAGAGTTAGATATACATCTGTATTACATCTCACAGTGTTAGATATATATCTGTATTACATCTCACAGTGTTAGATATATATCTGTATTACATCTCATAGAGTTAGATATATATCTGTATTACATCTCACAGTGTTAGATATATATCTGTCTGTCTCATAGAGTTAGATATATATCTGTATTACATCACAGTGTTAGATATATATCTGTATTACATCTCACAGTGTTAGATATATATCTGTATTACATCTCACAGTGTTAGATATATATCTGTATTACATCTCACAGTGTTAGATATATATCTGTATTACATCTCACAGTGTTAGATATATATCTGTGTTACATCACAGTGTTAGATATATATCTGTATTACATCTCACAGTGTTAGATATATATCTGTATTACATCTCACAGTGTTAGATATATATCTGTATTACATCTCACAGTGTTAGATATATATCTGTATTACATCACTGTGTTAGATATATATCTGTATTACATCACAGTGTTAGATATATATCTGTCTGTCTCACAGTGTTAGATATATATCTGTATTACATCTCACAGTGTTAGATATATATCTGTATTACATCTCACAGTGTTATATATATATCTGTATTAAATCTCACAGTGTTAGATATATATCTGTATTACATCACAGTGTTAGATATATATCTGTTTGTCTCATAGAGTTAGATATATATCTGTATTACATCTCACAGTGTTAGATATATATCTGTATTAAATCTCACAGTGTTAGATATATATCTGTATTACATCACAGTGTTAGATATATATCTGTATTACATCACAGTGTTATATATATATCTGTATTACATCTCACAGTGTTAGATATATATCTGTATTACATCTCACAGTGTTAGATATATATCTGTATTACATCTCACAGTGTTAGATATATATCTGTATTACATCTCACAGTGTTAGATATATATCTGTATTACATCTCACAGTGTTAGATATATATCTGTATTACATCTCACAGTGTTAGATATATATCTGTATTACATCTCACAGTGTTATATATATATATCTGTATTACATCTCACAGTGTTAGATATATATCTGTATTACATCTCACAGTGTTAGATATATATCTGTATTACATCTCAGTGTTCGATATATATCTGTATTACATCTCAGAGTTAGATATATATCTGTATTACATCTCACAGTGTTAGATATATATCTGTCTGTCTCATAGAGTTAGATATATATCTGTATTACATCACAGTGTTAGATATATATCTGTATTACATCTCACAGTGTTAGATATATATCTGTATTACATCTCAGTGTTAGATATATATCTGTATTACATCACAGTGTTAGATATATATCTGTATTACATCTCACAGTGTTAGATATATATCTGTATTACATCTCACAGTGTTAGATATATATCTGTATTACATCTCACAGTGTTAGATATATATCTGTATTAAATCTCACAGTGTTAGATATATATCTGTATTACATCACAGTGTTAGATATATATCTGTCTGTCTCATAGAGTTAGATATATATCTGTATTACATCTCACAGTGTTAGATATATATCTGTATTAAATCTCACAGTGTTAGATATATATCTGTATTACATCACAGTTTTAGATATATATCTGTATTACATCTCACAGTGTTAGATATATATCTGTATTACATCACAGTGTTAGATATATATCTGTATTACATCTCACAGTGTTAGATATATATCTGTATTACATCACAGTGTTAGATATATATCTGTATTACATCTCACAGTGTTAGATATATATCTGTATTACATCACAGTGTTAGATATGTATCTGTATTACATCTCACAGTGTTAGATATATATCTGTATTACATCTCACAGTGTTAGATATATATCTGTATTACATCTCACAGTGTTATATATATATCTGTATTACATCTCACAGTGTTAGATATATATCTGTATTACATCTCTCAGTGTTAGATATATATCTGTATTACATCTCACAGTGTTAGATATATATCTGTATTACATCTCACAGTGTTAGATATATATCTGTATTACATCTCACAGTGTTAGATATATATCTGTATTACATCTCACAGTGTTAGATATATCTGTATTACATCTCACAGTGTTAGATATATATCTCTATTACATCTCACAGTGATAGATATATATCTGTATTACATCTCACAGTGTTAGATATATATCTGTATTACATCTCACAGTGTTAGAAATATATCTGTATTACATCTCACAGTGTTAGATATATATCTGTATTACATCTCACAGTGTTAGATATATATCTGTATTACATCTCACAGTGTTAGATATATATCTGTATTACATCTCACAGTGTTAGATATATATCTGTATTACATCACACAGTGTTAGATATATATCTGTATTACATCACACAGTGTTAGATATATATCTGTATTACATCACAGTGTTAGATATATATCTGTATTACATCTCACAGTGTTAGATATATATCTGTATTACATCTCACAGTGTTAGATATATATCTGTATTACATCTCAGTGTTAGATATATATCTGTATTACATCACACAGTGTTAGATATATATCTGTATTAAATCTCACAGTGTTAGATATATATCTGTATTACATCACAGTGTTAGATATATATCTGTATTACATCACACAGTGTTAGATATATATCTGTATTACATCTCACAGTGTTAGATATATATCTGTATTACATCACAGTGTTAGATATATATCTGTATTACATCTCACAGTGTTAGATATATATCTGTATTACATCTCACAGTGTTAGATATATATCTGTATTACATCACACAGTGTTAGATATATATCTGTATTACATCTCACAGTGTTAGATATATATCTGTATTACATCACAGTGTTAGATATATATCTGTATTACATCTCAGTGTTAGATATATATCTGTATTACATCTCACAGTGTTAGATATATATCTGTATTAAATCACAGTGTTAGATATATATCTGTATTACATCACAGTGTTAGATATATATCTGTATTACATCTCACAGTGTTAGATATATATCTGTATTACATCTCACAGTGTTAGATATATATCTGTATTACATCTCACAGTGTTAGATATATATCTGTATTACATCTCACAGTGTTAGATATATATCTGTATTACATCTCACAGTGTTAGATATATATCTGTATTACATCTCAGTGTTAGATATATATCTGTATTACATCTCACAGTGTTAGATATATATCTGTATTACATCTCACAGTGTTAGATATATATCTGTATTACATCTCACAGTGTTAGATATATATCTATATTACATCTCACAGTGTTAAATATATATCTGTATTACATCTCACAGTGTTAGATACATATCTGTATTACATTACACAGTGTTAGATATATATCTGTCTGTCTCATAGAGTTAGATATATATCTGTATTACATCTCACAGTGTTAGATATATATCTGTATTACATCTCACAGTGTTAGATATATATCTGTATTACATCTCACAGTGTTAGATATATATCTGTATTACATCTCTCAGTGTTAGATATATATCTGTATTACATCTCACAGTGTTAGATATATATCTGTATTACATCACAGTGTTAGATATATATCTGTATTACATCTCAGTGTTAGATATATATCTGTATTACATCTCACAGTGTTAGATATATATCTGTATTACATCTCACAGTGTTAGATATATATCTGTATTACATCTCACAGTGTTATATATATATCTGTATTACATCTCACAGTGTTAGATATATATCTGTATTACATCACACAGTGTTAGATATATATCTGTATTACATCACACAGTGTTAGATATATATCTGTATTACATCACAGTGTTAGATATATATCTGTATTACATCTCACAGTGTTAGATATATATCTGTATTACATCTCACAGTGTTAGATATATATCTGTATTACATCTCAGTGTTAGATATATATCTGTATTACATCACACAGTGTTAGATATATATCTGTATTAAATCTCACAGTGTTAGATATATATCTGTATTACATCACAGTGTTAGATATATATCTGTATTACATCACACAGTGTTAGATATATATCTGTATTACATCTCACAGTGTTAGATATATATCTGTATTACATCACAGTGTTAGATATATATCTGTATTACATCTCACAGTGTTAGATATATATCTGTATTACATCTCACAGTGTTAGATATATATCTGTATTACATCACACAGTGTTAGATATATATCTGTATTACATCTCACAGTGTTAGATATATATCTGTATTACATCACAGTGTTAGATATATATCTGTATTACATCTCAGTGTTAGATATATATCTGTATTACATCTCACAGTGTTAGATATATATCTGTATTAAATCACAGTGTTAGATATATATCTGTATTACATCACAGTGTTAGATATATATCTGTATTACATCTCACAGTGTTAGATATATATCTGTATTACATCTCACAGTGTTAGATATATATCTGTATTACATCTCACAGTGTTAGATATATATCTGTATTACATCTCACAGTGTTAGATATATATCTGTATTACATCTCACAGTGTTAGATATATATCTGTATTACATCTCAGTGTTAGATATATATCTGTATTACATCTCACAGTGTTAGATATATATCTGTATTACATCTCACAGTGTTAGATATATATCTGTATTACATCTCACAGTGTTAGATATATATCTATATTACATCTCACAGTGTTAAATATATATCTGTATTACATCTCACAGTGTTAGATACATATCTGTATTACATTACACAGTGTTAGATATATATCTGTCTGTCTCATAGAGTTAGATATATATCTGTATTACATCTCACAGTGTTAGATATATATCTGTATTACATCTCACAGTGTTAGATATATATCTGTATTACATCTCACAGTGTTAGATATATATCTGTATTACATCTCTCAGTGTTAGATATATATCTGTATTACATCTCACAGTGTTAGATATATATCTGTATTACATCACAGTGTTAGATATATATCTGTATTACATCTCAGTGTTAGATATATATCTGTATTACATCTCACAGTGTTAGATATATATCTGTATTACATCACAGTGTAAGATATGTATCTGTATTACATCTCACAGTGTTAGATATATATCTGTATTACATCACAGTGTTAGATATATATCTGTATTACATCACAGTGTTATATATATATCTGTATTACATCTCACAGTGTTAGATATAAATCTGTATTACATCACAGTGTTAGATATATATCTGTATTACATCTCACAGTGTTAGATATATATCTGTATTACATCTCACAGTGTTAGATATATATCTGTATTACATCACAGTGTTAGATATATATCTGTATTACATCACAGTGTTAGATATATCTCTGTATTACATCTCACAGTGTTAGATATAAATCTGTATTACATCTCACAGTGTTAGATATATATCTGTCTGTCTCATAGAGTTAGATATATATCTGTATTACATCTCACAGTGTTAGATATATATCTGTATTACATCACAGTGTTAGATATATATCTGTATTACATCTCACAGTGTTAGATATATATCTGTATTACATCTCACAGTGTTAGATATATATCTGTATTACATCACAGTGTTAGATATATATCTGTATTACATCTCACAGTGTTAGATATATATCTGTATTTCATCTCACAGTGTTATATATATATCTGTCTGTCTCATAGAGTTAGATATATATCTGTATTACATCTCACAGTGTTAGATATATATCTGTATTACATCTCACAGTGTTAGATATATATCTGTATTACATCTCACAGTGTTAGATATATATCTGTATTACATCTCACAGTGTTAGATATATATCTGTATTACATCTCACAGTGTTAGATATATATCTGTATTACATCTCACAGTGTTAGATATATCTCTGTATTACATCTCACAGTGTTAGATATATATCTGTATTACATCTCACAGTGTTAGATATATATCTGTATTACATCTCACAGTGTTAGATATATATCTGTCTGTCTCATAGAGTTAGATATATATCTGTATTACATCTCACAGTGTTAGATATATATCTGTCTGTCTCATAGAGTTAGATATATATCTGTATTACATCACAGTGTTAGATATATATCTGTATTACATCTCAGTGTTAGATATATATCTGTATTACATCTCACAGTGTTAGATATATATCTGTATTACATCTCACAGTGTTAGATATATATCTGTATTACATCTCACAGTGTTAGATATATATCTGTCTGTCTCATAGAGTTAGATATATATCTGTATTACATCTCACAGTGTTAGATATATATCTGTCTGTCTCATAGAGTTAGATATATATCTGTATTACATCACAGTGTTAGATATATATCTGTATTACATCTCAGTGTTAGATATATATCTGTATAACATCTCATAGAGTTAGATATATATCTGTATTACATCTCACAGTGTTAGATATATATCTGTCTGTCTCATAGAGTTAGATATACATCTGTATTACATCTCACAGTGTTAGATATATATCTGTATTACATCTCACAGTGTTAGATATATATCTGTATTACATCTCATAGAGTTAGATATATATCTGTATTACATCTCACAGTGTTAGATATATATCTGTCTGTCTCATAGAGTTAGATATATATCTGTATTACATCACAGTGTTAGATATATATCTGTATTACATCTCACAGTGTTAGATATATATCTGTATTACATCTCACAGTGTTAGATATATATCTGTATTACATCTCACAGTGTTAGATATATATCTGTATTACATCTCACAGTGTTAGATATATATCTGTGTTACATCACAGTGTTAGATATATATCTGTATTACATCTCACAGTGTTAGATATATATCTGTATTACATCTCACAGTGTTAGATATATATCTGTATTACATCTCACAGTGTTAGATATATATCTGTATTACATCACTGTGTTAGATATATATCTGTATTACATCACAGTGTTAGATATATATCTGTCTGTCTCACAGTGTTAGATATATATCTGTATTACATCTCACAGTGTTAGATATATATCTGTATTACATCTCACAGTGTTATATATATATCTGTATTAAATCTCACAGTGTTAGATATATATCTGTATTACATCACAGTGTTAGATATATATCTGTTTGTCTCATAGAGTTAGATATATATCTGTATTACATCTCACAGTGTTAGATATATATCTGTATTAAATCTCACAGTGTTAGATATATATCTGTATTACATCACAGTGTTAGATATATATCTGTATTACATCACAGTGTTATATATATATCTGTATTACATCTCACAGTGTTAGATATATATCTGTATTACATCTCACAGTGTTAGATATATATCTGTATTACATCTCACAGTGTTAGATATATATCTGTATTACATCTCACAGTGTTAGATATATATCTGTATTACATCTCACAGTGTTAGATATATATCTGTATTACATCTCACAGTGTTAGATATATATCTGTATTACATCTCACAGTGTTATATATATATATCTGTATTACATCTCACAGTGTTAGATATATATCTGTATTACATCTCACAGTGTTAGATATATATCTGTATTACATCTCAGTGTTCGATATATATCTGTATTACATCTCAGAGTTAGATATATATCTGTATTACATCTCACAGTGTTAGATATATATCTGTCTGTCTCATAGAGTTAGATATATATCTGTATTACATCACAGTGTTAGATATATATCTGTATTACATCTCACAGTGTTAGATATATATCTGTATTACATCTCAGTGTTAGATATATATCTGTATTACATCACAGTGTTAGATATATATCTGTATTACATCTCACAGTGTTAGATATATATCTGTATTACATCTCACAGTGTTAGATATATATCTGTATTACATCTCACAGTGTTAGATATATATCTGTATTAAATCTCACAGTGTTAGATATATATCTGTATTACATCACAGTGTTAGATATATATCTGTCTGTCTCATAGAGTTAGATATATATCTGTATTACATCTCACAGTGTTAGATATATATCTGTATTAAATCTCACAGTGTTAGATATATATCTGTATTACATCACAGTTTTAGATATATATCTGTATTACATCTCACAGTGTTAGATATATATCTGTATTACATCACAGTGTTAGATATATATCTGTATTACATCTCACAGTGTTAGATATATATCTGTATTACATCACAGTGTTAGATATATATCTGTATTACATCTCACAGTGTTAGATATATATCTGTATTACATCACAGTGTTAGATATGTATCTGTATTACATCTCACAGTGTTAGATATATATCTGTATTACATCTCACAGTGTTAGATATATATCTGTATTACATCTCACAGTGTTATATATATATCTGTATTACATCTCACAGTGTTAGATATATATCTGTATTACATCTCTCAGTGTTAGATATATATCTGTATTACATCTCACAGTGTTAGATATATATCTGTATTACATCTCACAGTGTTAGATATATATCTGTATTACATCTCACAGTGTTAGATATATATCTGTATTACATCTCACAGTGTTAGATATATCTGTATTACATCTCACAGTGTTAGATATATATCTCTATTACATCTCACAGTGATAGATATATATCTGTATTACATCTCACAGTGTTAGATATATATCTGTATTACATCTCACAGTGTTAGAAATATATCTGTATTACATCTCACAGTGTTAGATATATATCTGTATTACATCTCACAGTGTTAGATATATATCTGTATTACATCTCACAGTGTTAGATATATATCTGTATTACATCTCACAGTGTTAGATATATATCTGTATTACATCACACAGTGTTAGATATATATCTGTATTACATCACACAGTGTTAGATATATATCTGTATTACATCACAGTGTTAGATATATATCTGTATTACATCTCACAGTGTTAGATATATATCTGTATTACATCTCACAGTGTTAGATATATATCTGTATTACATCTCAGTGTTAGATATATATCTGTATTACATCACACAGTGTTAGATATATATCTGTATTAAATCTCACAGTGTTAGATATATATCTGTATTACATCACAGTGTTAGATATATATCTGTATTACATCACACAGTGTTAGATATATATCTGTATTACATCTCACAGTGTTAGATATATATCTGTATTACATCACAGTGTTAGATATATATCTGTATTACATCTCACAGTGTTAGATATATATCTGTATTACATCTCACAGTGTTAGATATATATCTGTATTACATCACACAGTGTTAGATATATATCTGTATTACATCTCACAGTGTTAGATATATATCTGTATTACATCACAGTGTTAGATATATATCTGTATTACATCTCAGTGTTAGATATATATCTGTATTACATCTCACAGTGTTAGATATATATCTGTATTAAATCACAGTGTTAGATATATATCTGTATTACATCACAGTGTTAGATATATATCTGTATTACATCTCACAGTGTTAGATATATATCTGTATTACATCTCACAGTGTTAGATATATATCTGTATTACATCTCACAGTGTTAGATATATATCTGTATTACATCTCACAGTGTTAGATATATATCTGTATTACATCTCACAGTGTTAGATATATATCTGTATTACATCTCAGTGTTAGATATATATCTGTATTACATCTCACAGTGTTAGATATATATCTGTATTACATCTCACAGTGTTAGATATATATCTGTATTACATCTCACAGTGTTAGATATATATCTATATTACATCTCACAGTGTTAAATATATATCTGTATTACATCTCACAGTGTTAGATACATATCTGTATTACATTACACAGTGTTAGATATATATCTGTCTGTCTCATAGAGTTAGATATATATCTGTATTACATCTCACAGTGTTAGATATATATCTGTATTACATCTCACAGTGTTAGATATATATCTGTATTACATCTCACAGTGTTAGATATATATCTGTATTACATCTCTCAGTGTTAGATATATATCTGTATTACATCTCACAGTGTTAGATATATATCTGTATTACATCACAGTGTTAGATATATATCTGTATTACATCTCAGTGTTAGATATATATCTGTATTACATCTCACAGTGTTAGATATATATCTGTATTACATCACAGTGTAAGATATGTATCTGTATTACATCTCACAGTGTTAGATATATATCTGTATTACATCACAGTGTTAGATATATATCTGTATTACATCACAGTGTTATATATATATCTGTATTACATCTCACAGTGTTAGATATAAATCTGTATTACATCACAGTGTTAGATATATATCTGTATTACATCTCACAGTGTTAGATATATATCTGTATTACATCTCACAGTGTTAGATATATATCTGTATTACATCACAGTGTTAGATATATATCTGTATTACATCACAGTGTTAGATATATCTCTGTATTACATCTCACAGTGTTAGATATAAATCTGTATTACATCTCACAGTGTTAGATATATATCTGTCTGTCTCATAGAGTTAGATATATATCTGTATTACATCTCACAGTGTTAGATATATATCTGTATTTCATCTCACAGTGTTATATATATATCTGTCTGTCTCATAGAGTTAGATATATATCTGTATTACATCTCACAGTGTTAGATATATATCTGTATTACATCTCACAGTGTTAGATATATATCTGTATTACATCTCACAGTGTTAGATATATATCTGTATTACATCTCACAGTGTTAGATATATATCTGTATTACATCTCACAGTGTTAGATATATATCTGTATTACATCTCACAGTGTTAGATATATCTCTGTATTACATCTCACAGTGTTAGATATATATCTGTATTACATCTCACAGTGTTAGATATATATCTGTATTACATCTCACAGTGTTAGATATATATCTGTCTGTCTCATAGAGTTAGATATATATCTGTATTACATCTCACAGTGTTAGATATATATCTGTCTGTCTCATAGAGTTAGATATATATCTGTATTACATCACAGTGTTAGATATATATCTGTATTACATCTCAGTGTTAGATATATATCTGTATTACATCTCACAGTGTTAGATATATATCTGTATTACATCTCACAGTGTTAGATATATATCTGTATTACATCTCACAGTGTTAGATATATATCTGTCTGTCTCATAGAGTTAGATATATATCTGTATTACATCTCACAGTGTTAGATATATATCTGTCTGTCTCATAGAGTTAGATATATATCTGTATTACATCACAGTGTTAGATATATATCTGTATTACATCTCAGTGTTAGATATATATCTGTATTACATCTCATAGAGTTAGATATATATCTGTATTACATCTCACAGTGTTAGATATATATCTGTCTGTCTCATAGAGTTAGATATACATCTGTATTACATCTCACAGTGTTAGATATATATCTGTATTACATCTCACAGTGTTAGATATATATCTGTATTACATCTCATAGAGTTAGATATATATCTGTATTACATCTCACAGTGTTAGATATATATCTGTCTGTCTCATAGAGTTAGATATATATCTGTATTACATCACAGTGTTAGATATATATCTGTATTACATCTCACAGTGTTAGATATATATCTGTATTACATCTCACAGTGTTAGATATATATCTGTATTACATCTCACAGTGTTAGATATATATCTGTATTACATCTCACAGTGTTAGATATATATCTGTGTTACATCACAGTGTTAGATATATATCTGTATTACATCTCACAGTGTTAGATATATATCTGTATTACATCTCACAGTGTTAGATATATATCTGTATTACATCTCACAGTGTTAGATATATATCTGTATTACATCACTGTGTTAGATATATATCTGTATTACATCTCAGTGTTAGATATATATCTGTATTACATCTCACAGTGTTAGATATATATCTGTATTACATCTCACAGTGTTAGATATATATCTGTATTACATCTCACAGTGTTAGATATATATCTGTATTACATCTCACAGTGTTAGATATATATCTGTATTACATCTCACAGTGTTAGATATATATCTGTATTACATCTCACAGTGTTAGATATATATCTGTATTACATCTCACAGTGTTAGATATATATCTGTATTACATCTCACAGTGTTAGATATATATCTGTATTACATCTCACAGTGTTAGATATATATCTGTATTACATCTCACAGTGTTAGATATATATCTGTATTACATCTCACAGTGTTAGATATATATCTGTATTACATCTCACAGTGTTAGATATATATCTGTATTACATCTCACAGTGTTAGATATATATCTGTATTACATCTCACAGTGTTAGATATATATCTGTATTACATCTCACAGTGTTAGATATATATCTGTATTACATCACACAGTGTTAGATATATATCTGTATTACATCTCACAGTGTTAGATATATATCTGTATTACATCACAGTGTTAGATATATATCTGTATTACATCTCACAGTGTTAGATATATATCTGTATTACATCTCACAGTGTTAGATATATATATGTATTACATCACACAGTGTTAGATATATATCTGTATTACATCTCACAGTGTTAGATATATATCTGTATTACATCACAGTGTTAGATATATATCTGTATTACATCTCAGTGTTAGATATATATCTGTATTACATCTCACAGTGTTAGATATATATCTGTATTACATCACAGTGTTAGATATATATATCTGTATTACATCACAGTGTTAGATATATATCTGTATTACATCTCACAGTGTTAGATATATATCTGTATTACATCTCACAGTGTTAGATATATATCTGTATTACATCTCACAGTGTTATATATATATCTGTATTACATCTCACAGTGTTAGATATATATCTGTATTACATCTCTCAGTGTTAGATATATATCTGTATTACATCTCACAGTGTTAGATATATATCTGTATTACATCTCACAGTGTTAGATATATCTGTATTACATCTCACAGTGTTAGATATATATCTGTATTACATCTCACAGTGTTAGATATATCTGTATTACATCTCACAGTGTTAGATATATATCTGTATTACATCTCACAGTGTTAGATATATATCTGTATTACATCTCACAGTGTTAGATATATATCTGTATTACATCTCACAGTGTTAGATATATATCTGTATTACATCTCACAGTGTTAGATATATATCTGTATTACATCTCACAGTGTTAGATATATATCTGTATTACATCTCACAGTGTTAGATATATATCTGTATTACATCACACAGTGTTAGATATATATCTGTATTACATCACACAGTGTTAGATATATATCTGTATTACATCACAGTGTTAGATATATATCTGTATTACATCTCACAGTGTTAGATATATATCTGTATTACATCTCACAGTGTTAGATATATATCTGTATTACATCTCAGTGTTAGATATATATCTGTATTACATCACACAGTGTTAGATATATATCTGTATTAAATCTCACAGTGTTAGATATATATCTGTATTACATCACAGTGTTAGATATATATCTGTATTACATCACACAGTGTTAGATATATATCTGTATTACATCTCACAGTGTTAGATATATATCTGTATTACATCACAGTGTTAGATATATATCTGTATTACATCTCACAGTGTTAGATATATATCTGTATTACATCTCACAGTGTTAGATATATATCTGTATTACATCACACAGTGTTAGATATATATCTGTATTACATCTCACAGTGTTAGATATATATCTGTATTACATCACAGTGTTAGATATATATCTGTATTACATCTCAGTGTTAGATATATATCTGTATTACATCTCACAGTGTTAGATATATATCTGTATTAAATCACAGTGTTAGATATATATCTGTATTACATCACAGTGTTAGATATATATCTGTATTACATCTCACAGTGTTAGATATATATCTGTATTACATCTCACAGTGTTAGATATATATCTGTATTACATCTCACAGTGTTAGATATATATCTGTATTACATCTCACAGTGTTAGATATATATCTGTATTACATCTCACAGTGTTAGATATATATCTGTATTACATCTCAGTGTTAGATATATATCTGTATTACATCTCACAGTGTTAGATATATATCTGTATTACATCTCACAGTGTTAGATATATATATCTGTATTACATCTCACAGTGTTAGATATATATCTATATTACATCTCACAGTGTTAAATATATATCTGTATTACATCTCACAGTGTTAGATACATATCTGTATTACATTACACAGTGTTAGATATATATCTGTCTGTCTCATAGAGTTAGATATATATCTGTATTACATCTCACAGTGTTAGATATATATCTGTATTACATCTCACAGTGTTAGATATATATCTGTATTACATCTCACAGTGTTAGATATATATCTGTATTACATCTCTCAGTGTTAGATATATATCTGTATTACATCTCACAGTGTTAGATATATATCTGTATTACATCACAGTGTTAGATATATATCTGTATTACATCTCAGTGTTAGATATATATCTGTATTACATCTCACAGTGTTAGATATATATCTGTATTACATCACAGTGTAAGATATGTATCTGTATTACATCTCACAGTGTTAGATATATATCTGTATTACATCACAGTGTTAGATATATATCTGTATTACATCACAGTGTTATATATATATCTGTATTACATCTCACAGTGTTAGATATAAATCTGTATTACATCACAGTGTTAGATATATATCTGTATTACATCTCACAGTGTTAGATATATATCTGTATTACATCTCACAGTGTTAGATATATATCTGTATTACATCACAGTGTTAGATATATATCTGTATTACATCACAGTGTTAGATATATCTCTGTATTACATCTCACAGTGTTAGATATAAATCTGTATTACATCTCACAGTGTTAGATATATATCTGTCTGTCTCATAGAGTTAGATATATATCTGTATTACATCTCACAGTGTTAGATATATATCTGTATTACATCTCACAGTGTTAGATATATATCTGTATTACATCTCACAGTGTTAGATATATATCTGTATTACATCTCACAGTGTTAGATATATATCTGTATTACATCTCACAGTGTTAGATATATATCTGTATTACATCTCACAGTGTTAGATATATCTCTGTATTACATCTCACAGTGTTAGATATATATCTGTATTACATCTCACAGTGTTAGATATATATCTGTATTACATCTCACAGTGTTAGATATATATCTGTCTGTCTCATAGAGTTAGATATATATCTGTATTACATCTCACAGTGTTAGATATATATCTGTCTGTCTCATAGAGTTAGATATATATCTGTATTACATCACAGTGTTAGATATATATCTGTATTACATCTCAGTGTTAGATATATATCTGTATTACATCTCACAGTGTTAGATATATATCTGTATTACATCTCACAGTGTTAGATATATATCTGTATTACATCTCACAGTGTTAGATATATATCTGTCTGTCTCATAGAGTTAGATATATATCTGTATTACATCTCACAGTGTTAGATATATATCTGTCTGTCTCATAGAGTTAGATATATATCTGTATTACATCACAGTGTTAGATATATATCTGTATTACATCTCAGTGTTAGATATATATCTGTATTACATCTCATAGAGTTAGATATATATCTGTATTACATCTCACAGTGTTAGATATATATCTGTCTGTCTCATAGAGTTAGATATACATCTGTATTACATCTCACAGTGTTAGATATATATCTGTATTACATCTCACAGTGTTAGATATATATCTGTATTACATCTCATAGAGTTAGATATATATCTGTATTACATCTCACAGTGTTAGATATATATCTGTCTGTCTCATAGAGTTAGATATATATCTGTATTACATCACAGTGTTAGATATATATCTGTATTACATCTCACAGTGTTAGATATATATCTGTATTACATCTCACAGTGTTAGATATATATCTGTATTACATCTCACAGTGTTAGATATATATCTGTATTACATCTCACAGTGTTAGATATATATCTGTGTTACATCACAGTGTTAGATATATATCTGTATTACATCTCACAGTGTTAGATATATATCTGTATTACATCTCACAGTGTTAGATATATATCTGTATTACATCTCACAGTGTTAGATATATATCTGTATTACATCACTGTGTTAGATATATATCTGTATTACATCTCAGTGTTAGATATATATCTGTATTACATCTCACAGTGTTAGATATATATCTGTATTACATCTCACAGTGTTAGATATATATCTGTATTACATCTCACAGTGTTAGATATATATCTGTATTACATCTCACAGTGTTAGATATATATCTGTATTACATCTCACAGTGTTAGATATATATCTGTATTACATCTCACAGTGTTAGATATATATCTGTATTACATCTCACACTGTTAGATATATATCTGTATTACATCTCACAGTGTTAGATATATATCTGTATTACATCTCACAGTGTTAGATATATATCTGTATTACATCTCACAGTGTTAGATATATATCTGTATTACATCTCACAGTGTTAGATATATATCTGTATTACATCTCACAGTGTTAGATATATATCTGTATTACATCTCACAGTGTTAGATATATATCTGTATTACATCTCACAGTGTTAGATATATATCTGTATTACATCTCACAGTGTTAGATATATATCTGTATTACATCACACAGTGTTAGATATATATCTGTATTACATCTCACAGTGTTAGATATATATCTGTATTACATCACAGTGTTAGATATATATCTGTATTACATCTCACAGTGTTAGATATATATCTGTATTACATCTCACAGTGTTAGATATATATATGTATTACATCACACAGTGTTAGATATATATCTGTATTACATCTCACAGTGTTAGATATATATCTGTATTACATCACAGTGTTAGATATATATCTGTATTACATCTCAGTGTTAGATATATATCTGTATTACATCTCACAGTGTTAGATATATATCTGTATTACATCACAGTGTTAGATATATATATCTGTATTACATCACAGTGTTAGATATATATCTGTATTACATCTCACAGTGTTAGATATATATCTGTATTACATCTCACAGTGTTAGATATATATCTGTATTACATCTCACAGTGTTAGATATATATCTGTATTACATCTCACAGTGTTAGATATATATCTGTATTACATCTCACATTGTTAGATATATATCTGTATTACATCTCAGTGTTAGATATATATCTGTATTACATCTCACAGTGTTAGATATATATCTGTATTACATCTCACAGTGTTATATATATATCTGTATTACATCTCACAGTGTTAGATATATATCTATATTACATCTCACAGTGTTAAATATATATCTGTATTACATCTCACAGTGTTAGATACATATCTGTATTACATCACACAGTGTTAGATATATATCTGTCTGTCTCATAGAGTTAGATATATATCTGTATTACATCTCACAGTGTTAGATATATATCTGTATTACATCTCACAGTGTTAGATATATATCTGTATTACATCTCACAGTGTTAGATATATATCTGTATTACATTTCTCAGTGTTAGATATATATCTGTATTACATCTCACAGTGTTAGATATATATCTGTATTACATCACAGTGTTAGATATATATCTGTATTACATCTCAGTGTTAGATATATATCTGTATTACATCTCACAGTGTTAGATATATATCTGTATTACATCACAGTGTTAGATATGTATCTGTATTACATCTCACAGTGTTAGATATATATCTGTATTACATCACAGTGTTAGATATATATCTGTATTACATCACAGTGTTATATATATATATCTGTATTACATCTCACAGTGTTAGATATATATCTGTATTACATCACAGTGTTAGATATATATCTGTATTACATCTCACAGTGTTAGATATATATCTGTATTACATCTCACAGTGTTAGATATATATCTGTATTACATCACAGTGTTAGATATATATCTGTATTACATCTCACAGTGTTAGATATAAATCTGTATTACATCTCACAGTGTTAGATATATATCTGTCTGTCTCATAGAGTTAGATATATATCTGTATTACATCTCACAGTGTTAGATATATATCTGTATTTCATCTCACAGTGTTATATATATATCTGTCTGTCTCATAGAGTTAGATATATATCTGTATTACATCTCTCAGTGTTAGATATATATCTGTATTACATCTCACAGTGTTAGATATATATCTGTATTACATCTCACAGTGTTAGATATATATCTGTATTACATCTCACAGTGTTAGATATATCTCTGTATTACATCTCACAGTGTTAGATATATATCTGTATTACATCTCACAGTGTTAGATATATATCTGTATTACATCTCACAGTGTTAGATATATATCTGTATTACATCTCACAGTGTTAGATATATATCTGTATTACATCTCACAGTGTTAGATATATATCTGTCTGTCTCATAGAGTTAGATATATATCTGTATTACATCTCACAGTGTTAGATATATATCTGTCTGTCTCATAGAGTTAGATATATATCTGTATTACATCACAGTGTTAGATATATATCTGTATTACATCTCAGTGTTAGATATATATCTGTATTACATCTCATAGAGTTAGATATATATCTGTATTACATCTCACAGTGTTAGATATATATCTGTCTGTCTCATAGAGTTAGATATATATCTGTATTACATCTCACAGTGTTAGATATATATCTGTATTACATCTCACAGTGTTAGATATATCTCTGTATTACATCTCACAGTGTTAGATATATATCTGTCTGTCTCATAGAGTTAGATATATATCTGTATTACATCACAGTGTTAGATATATATCTGTATTACATCTCACAGTGTTAGATATATATCTGTATTACATCTCACAGTGTTAGATATATATCTGTATTACATCTCACAGTGTTAGATATATATCTGTATTACATCTCACAGTGTTAGATATATATCTGTGTTACATCACAGTGTTAGATATATATCTGTATTACATCTCACAGTGTTAGATATATATCTGTATTACATCTCACAGTGTTAGATATATATCTGTATTACATCACTGTGTTAGATATATATCTGTATTACATCTCAGTGTTAGATATATATCTGTATTACATCTCACAGTGTTAGATATATATCTGTATTACATCTCACAGTGTTAGATATATATCTGTATTACATCTCACAGTGTTAGATATATATCTGTATTACATCTCACAGTGTTAGATATATATCTGTATTACATCTCACAGTGTTAGATATATATCTGTATTACATCTCACAGTGTTAGATATATATCTGTATTACATCTCTCAGTGTTAGATATATATCTGTATTACATCTCACAGTGTTAGATATATATCTGTATTACATCTCACAGTGTTAGATATATATCTGTATTACATCTCTCAGTGTTAGATATATATCTGTATTACATCTCACAGTGTTAGATATATATCTGTATTACATCTCAGAGTGTTAGATATATATCTGTATTACATCTCACAGTGTTAGATATATATCTGTATTACATCTCTCAGTGTTAGATATATATCTGTATTACATCTCACAGTGTTAGATATATATCTGTATTACATCTCACAGTGTTAGATATATATCTGTATTACATCTCACAGTGTTAGATATATCTGTATTACATCTCACAGTGTTAGATATATATCTGTATTACATCTCACAGTGTTAGATATATATCTGTATTACATCTCACAGTGTTAGATATATATCTGTATTACATCTCACAGTGTTAGATATATATCTGTATTACATCTCTCAGTGTTAGATATATATCTGTATTACATCTCACAGTGTTAGATATATATCTGTATTACATGACAGTGTTATATATATATCTGTATTACATCTCACAGTGTTAGATATATATCTGTATTACATCTCACAGTGTTATATATATATCTGTATTACATCTCACAGTGTTAGATATATATCTGTATTACATCTCACAGTGTTAGATATATATCTGTATTACATCTCACAGTGTTATATATATATCTGTATTACATCTCACAGTGTTAGATATATATCTATATTACATCTCACAGTGTTAAATATATATCTGTATTACATCTCACAGTGTTAGATACATATCTGTATTACATCACACAGTGTTAGATATATATCTGTCTGTCTCATAGAGTTAGATATATATCTGTATTACATCTCACAGTGTTAGATATATATCTGTATTACATCTCACAGTGTTAGATATATATCTGTATTACATCTCACAGTGTTAGATATATATCTGTATTACATCTCACAGTGTTAGATATATATCTGTATTACATCACAGTGTTAGATATATATCTGTATTACATCTCAGTGTTAGATATATATCTGTATTACATCTCACAGTGTTAGATATATATCTGTATTACATCACAGTGTTAGATATGTATCTGTATTACATCTCACAGTGTTAGATATATATCTGTATTACATCACAGTGTTAGATATATATATGTATTACATCACAGTGTTATATATATATCTGTATTACATCTCACAGTGTTAGATATATATCTGTATTACATCACAGTGTTAGATATATATCTGTATTACATCTCACAGTGTTAGATATATATCTGTATTACATCTCACAGTGTTAGATATATATCTGTATTACATCACAGTGTTAGATATATATCTGTATTACATCTCACAGTGTTAGATATAAATCTGTATTACATCTCACAGTGTTATATATATATCTGTCTGTCTCATAGAGTTAGATATATATCTGTATTACATCTCTCAGTGTTAGATATATATCTGTATTACATCTCACAGTGTTAGATATATATCTGTATTACATCTCACAGTGTTAGATATATATCTGTATTACATCTCACAGTGTTAGATATATCTCTGTATTACATCTCACAGTGTTAGATATATATCTGTATTACATCTCACAGTGTTAGATATATATCTGTATTACATCTCACAGTGTTAGATATATATCTGTCTGTCTCATAGAGTTAGATATATATCTGTATTACATCTCACAGTGTTAGATATATATCTGTATTACATCTCACAGTGTTAGATATATATCTGTATTACATCTCACAGTGTTAGATATATATCTGTATTACATCTCACAGTGTTAGATATATATCTGTATTACATCTCACAGTGTTAGATATATATCTGTCTGTCTCATAGAGTTAGATATATATCTGTATTACATCTCACAGTGTTAGATATATATCTGTATTACATCTCACAGTGTTAGATATATATCTGTATTACATCTCACAGTGTTAGATATATATCTGTATTACATCTCACAGTGTTAGATATATATCTGTGTTACATCACAGTGTTAGATATATATCTGTATTACATCTCACAGTGTTAGATATATATCTGTATTACATCTCACAGTGTTAGATATATATCTGTATTACATCTCACAGTGTTAGATATATATCTGTCTGTCTCATAGAGTTAGATATATATCTGTATTACATCTCACAGTGTTAGATATATATCTGTCTGTCTCATAGAGTTAGATATATATCTGTATTACATCACAGTGTTAGATATATATCTGTATTACATCTCAGTGTTAGATATATATTTGTATTACATCTCATAGAGTTAGATATATATCTGTATTACATCTCACAGTGTTAGATATATATCTGTCTGTCTCATAGAGTTAGATATATATCTGTATTACATCTCACAGTGTTAGATATATATCTGTATTACATCTCACAGTGTTAGATATATATCTGTATTACATCACAGTGTTAGATATATATCTGTATTACATCTCTCAGTGTTAGATATATCTCTGTATTACATCTCACAGTGTTAGATATATATCTGTATTACATCTCACAGTGTTAGATATATATCTGTATTACATCTCACAGTGTTAGATATATCTCTGTATTACATCTCACAGTGTTAGATATATATCTGTCTGTCTCATAGAGTTAGATATATATCTGTATTACATCACAGTGTTAGATATATATCTGTATTACATCTCACAGTGTTAGATATATATCTGTATTACATCTCACAGTGTTAGATATATATCTGTATTACATCTCACAGTGTTAGATATATATCTGTATTACATCTCACAGTGTTAGATATATATCTGTGTTACATCACAGTGTTAGATATATATCTGTATTACATCTCACAGTGTTAGATATATATCTGTATTACATCTCACAGTGTTAGATATATATATCTGTATTACATTACTGTGTTAGATATATATCTGTATTACATCTCACAGTGTTAGATATATATCTGTATTACATCTCACAGTGTTAGATATATATCTGTATTACATCTCACAGTGTTAGATATATATCTGTATTACATCTCACAGTGTTAGATATATATCTGTATTACATCTCACAGTGTTAGATATATATCTGTATTACATCTCACAGTGTTAGATATATATCTGTATTACATCACAGTGTTAGATATATATCTGTATTACATCACACAGTGTTAGATATATATCTGTATTACATCTCACAGTGTTAGATATATATCTGTATTACATCTCAGTGTTAGATATATATCTGTATTACATCTCACAGTGTTAGATATATATATATATATCTGTATTACATCTCACAGTGTTATATATATATATATATCTGTATTACATCTCACAGTGTTAGATACATATCTGTATTACATCTCAGTGTTAGATATATATCTGTATTACATCTCACAGTGTTAGATATATACATATCTGTATTACATCACACAGTGTTAGATATATATCTGTATTACATCTCACAGTGTTAGATATATATCTGTATTACATCTCTCAGTGTTAGATATATATCTGTATTACATCTCACAGTGTTAGATATATCTGTATTACATCTCACAGTGTTAGATATATATCTGTATTACATCTCACAGTGTTAGATATATATCTGTATTACATCTCACAGTGTTAGATATATATCTGTATTACATCTCACAGTGTTAGATATATCTCTGTATTACATCTCACAGTGTTAGATATATATCTGTATTACATCTCTCAGTGTTAGATATATATCTGTATTACATCTCACAGTGTTAGATATATATCTGTATTACATCTCACAGTGTTAGATATATATCTGTATTACATCACAGTGTTAGATACATATCTGTATTACATCACAGTGTTAGATATATATCTGTATTACATCTCACAGTGTTAGATATATATCTGTATTACATCACAGTGTTAGATATATATCTGTATTAAATCTCACAGTGTTAGATATATATCTGTATTACATCTCACAGTGTTAGATATATATCTGTATTACATCTCTCAGTGTTAGATATATATCTGTATTACATCTCACAGTGTTAGATACATATCTGTATTACATCTCACAGTGTTAGATATATATCTGTATTACATCTCACAGTGTTAGATATATATCTGTATTACATCTCACAGTGTTAGATATATATCTGTATTACATCACTGTGTTAGATATATATCTGTATTACATCACAGTGTTAGATACATATCTGTATTACATCTCACAGTGTTAGATATATATCTGTATTACATCTCTCAGTGTTAGATATATATCTGTATTACATCTCACAGTGTTAGATATATATCTGTATTACATCTCACAGTGTTAGATATATATCTGTATTACATCTCACAGTGTTAGATATATATATCTGCATTACATCTCACAGTGTTAGATATAGATATATATCTGTATTACATCTCACAGTGTTAGATATATATCTGTCTGTCTCATAGAGTTAGATATATATCTGTATTACATCTCACAGTGTTAGATATATATCTGTATTACATCACAGTGTTAGATATATATCTGTATTACATCACACAGTGTTAGATATATATCTGTATTACATCTCACAGTGTTAGATATATATCTGTATTACATCTCAGTGTTAGATATATATCTGTATTACATCTCACAGTGTTAGATATATATATATATATCTGTATTACATCTCACAGTGTTATATATATATATATATCTGTATTACATCTCACAGTGTTAGATACATATCTGTATTACATCTCAGTGTTAGATATATATCTGTATTACATCTCACAGTGTTAGATATATACATATCTGTATTACATCACACAGTGTTAGATATATATCTGTATTACATCTCACAGTGTTAGATATATATCTGTATTACATCTCTCAGTGTTAGATATATATCTGTATTACATCTCACAGTGTTAGATATATCTGTATTACATCTCACAGTGTTAGATATATATCTGTATTACATCTCACAGTGTTAGATATATATCTGTATTACATCTCACAGTGTTAGATATATATCTGTATTACATCTCACAGTGTTAGATATATCTCTGTATTACATCTCACAGTGTTAGATATATATCTGTATTACATCTCTCAGTGTTAGATATATATCTGTATTACATCTCACAGTGTTAGATATATATCTGTATTACATCTCACAGTGTTAGATATATATCTGTATTACATCACAGTGTTAGATACATATCTGTATTACATCACAGTGTTAGATATATATCTGTATTACATCTCACAGTGTTAGATATATATCTGTATTACATCACAGTGTTAGATATATATCTGTATTAAATCTCACAGTGTTAGATATATATCTGTATTACATCTCACAGTGTTAGATATATATCTGTATTACATCTCTCAGTGTTAGATATATATCTGTATTACATCTCACAGTGTTAGATACATATCTGTATTACATCTCACAGTGTTAGATATATATCTGTATTACATCTCACAGTGTTAGATATATATCTGTATTACATCTCACAGTGTTAGATATATATCTGTATTACATCACTGTGTTAGATATATATCTGTATTACATCACAGTGTTAGATACATATCTGTATTACATCTCACAGTGTTAGATATATATCTGTATTACATCTCTCAGTGTTAGATATATATCTGTATTACATCTCACAGTGTTAGATATATATCTGTATTACATCTCACAGTGTTAGATATATATCTGTATTACATCTCACAGTGTTAGATATATATATCTGCATTACATCTCACAGTGTTAGATATATATATATATCTGTATTACATCTCAGTGTTAGATATATATCTGTATTACATCTCACAGTGTTAGATATATATCTGTATTACATCACAGTGTTAGATATATATCTGTATTACATCTCACAGTGTTAGATATATATCTGTATTACATCTCACAGTGTTAGATATATACATATCTGTATTACATCACAGTGTTAGATATATATCTGTATTACATCTCACAGTGTTAGATATATATATGTGTATTACATCTCACAGTGTTAGATATATATATATATCTGTATTACATCTCACAGTGTTAGGGCCTCATGCAGTAAGCGTTGATAAGGGTTTTATCGCCATTTTATTGCCAAAATTGGGTTTGAGATTCAGTAAGCGCCGATAAGTGCTTGATTTCGGCAGGTTTCGTAGCCGATAATTTTGTTATGGCCAGTCTGCTGCTGATAAGCCGGTTTTCGCCACTGATCATCACTTTTTTAATTCGGCTGGATTCAAGTAGCAAAATCAGCTTATCGGGGCTGATCAGCACTAAGAAATTGAGACTTTATGGCCAATTTCTCCCGCCAACTAAAGTTGGCAAGTTGGAGGGGAGAACGATCGCTAAGGCTGCCGGAACGGCTGTAGAGGGAGAAAGGGGGTGGCCCGGTATTAAAGGGGTTGCACCCCATTTGGCCACCCCTGACCCCACCAGGGAGACAAGGGGTTAACTGGACTGAGGTCCAGAAATGTGATTTCACCCCTGTTATAACCTGTAAATGTGTATTTTCCTGGTTCCCCTCTGTTATTGTACCTCAGTGTCTGCATCACACACACACTAGAATCCATCCGGGAGCACAAGGGTTAATAGTCCGTTAATACTGTGTCTCAAGGTATGGACAAAGCTTCAGAGAAATTCCTTTGCTATCAGGATGACAGATGGCCATAGGGTCCCAATGGCTAGAACTTAAGCTTTGTTCAAAAGGTTTTATCACCCTCCCTGTCTGTGAGTATGGGGGAGGCGCATACCAGAGCAGTTTTTAAGTGTCCCACTTATCACTGTCCAACACAGGTTATCTTGTCCAAGATCCGGAGGGGTAGCTGGCCTGGCATTCCATTTGCACATGTGGGGCCTCAGAAAGGAGACCCCAGAGTTCTACTGCACATGTGCCAGCTAGCAGGGGGGCCTGTCCTAAAATGTGTTCCCCCATCAAAGATTGGCTGGAGATAATTGCAAACCAATCCCAGGGTCTTAATGTTACAGATAGAGGGACAAAGGGTTTATAACCTGCTGGTCCCCATCTATCCTTGGTCTTCATTTTTGGTCTTCATGCAAAGTCTTCATTCGTTTTCGTTTGCTGATATGGTAACCTGATCTCACCTGAATGGTTTCCTGACTGCTGAGAGAAATGCTACATCATACTTCTCATTCCCCAACCCCAATGTAAGTGAACTTCTTGTTTGTTACTGCATTATCTGTTGTGTTCACCTTTATTCTAAGGAATAAATACAATTTATTATATCTTAAGCCTCGTTCAGTTCAAACCCAATTATTTTTGTGTAATATTAATAGACCTGTGTAGGCTATCGTCACAGGCGTATTAATAAAACTGGTGGCAGCTGGCGGGACTGAACTGGACCTGGATTACAGTATTCTGCGGGGTACTGTGATCCAGTGGGAACTTGATGGTAATTGCAAGTTCCTGGGACTAAAGATATTGAACACACGTTAGTGCAACAAGTAACGCAAGTTGTCACACCACCTCACCTGCTGCGACCCAGAACTCAGAGCCATGAGTGAAGCGGAGAACCTCTATTACCTGAGAACTAGAAATCCGCTAAAAGACAAGTGCCGAGTATATGGACTGGAATATGTGGACCAGGAGGTCGAGGACATGGTTGTTGCAGTCACCGCATATGAAGCTGAGCATCCAGAGGTCCTGGAAGTAGCTCAGCTTGCCCTTTTACAGCCGCCCGGAGATCAGGGACTGAACCCAGTGCCGGGCCGGCAGGATCCCGGGGAGGGACCAAGTGCACCTCCCAGGACAAGTGCAGCAGGAGGGGCACTGATAGCTGCGGCTACCAGCCCGTTTACCCCTGAAATGCTGGCACTGATAACAGCGTGGGGAGACTGAGGGACACCGGAGGAGCGGCTACAGTTTATCTCTATGGCAGTGAACAGACCCGCTTATTGCCCCCCGGTCCGACCCCCCAAAGATGGACTCCAACTGGACAAGCACAGTCTCACCAAGTACGTGGAAGGCACTGATCGGATCGACATGTTTTTAAGGAACTTTGAAACGCAGTGCCGGCGGTACGGGGTGCTTCCCCAGCATAGGGTTGCACGCCTGGACCCGCTACTCTCCGGCTTGGCTAAGCAGACATTGATGGCGCTTACAGAGGAGTTTGCTGATGACTATGACCACCTGAAAGAACTTTTGCTGTTTCAGCATGGTTTTACCCCTGAAGCTTACCGGGGTAAGTTCCGGCTGGAGGAGAGTCACCCTCAGGAGACCTATGTCACTTATGTGACCCGCATGGCTTTGTACGGGTTACACTGGGTGGAGGGCTCTGAGGCCAGGACTTACCAATGCCTGCTGGACCTCATCTTTCAGGAGCAGCTCATGCAGCAGTGCCCGCCGGCGGTGAGGGCTTTTGTGTATGATAAAAAGCCCAAGACCTACACCGAGGCGGCGAGGATGGCCGATGACTATGTGGTCAGCCGGTCCCAGATGACTGCCAAGGTACCAGCCCAAGCGGTAACCCCAACGGCGCCGGCCAAGAAAGCTGTAAGTACCCCCCAGTGGGCCCAAAAGCCACCTGCGGGCAGCGGGTCGCAGAAGGCGGGAGTGCTCCGGCATGAGAGCCGGTGCTACAATTGCAACAGCACTGGTCACCTCAGACCAGATTGCCCGGAACCCCTGCGTTCCAACGGACCCTATCGAGGGCAACGCACCCCAGCTGCGAAGCCGGTAGCCCGCGTGCGGGTGGCTTCCCCCAAAGAGCCAGGACCGGTCATGGAAACAACTCCCAGCGAGACGTCCCATGTCACCCCTATCCCGGTTTCCTCTGTGCCTACAGCCAGGAGCGGCGGACAGCACAGCGCAGACCTGCAGCAGACGGACGGCCGGAGCAAGCATCTCACCCCGGTCACAGTCGGTGACCGGCCAGCAGTTGGCTTGCTTGATTCAGGAGCTGCAGTGACCCTGGTCCGACCTGATATGGTCCGGCCAGAGGAATTGCTCCCAGGCCCTGGGATGCAGATCACTGTGGCTGATGGAGAGCCACGTTTCCTGCAGGTGGCCCGCATCTTTTTGGATTGGGGGGTGGGCAAGGGTGTGCGGGAGGTGGGGGTTTTACCAGGTTTGGATGCTGAAATTCTTTTGGGCAACGACCTGGGACCGATGACCTGCACCTACGACTGTGTGCCCCAGCCCGCTGCAGTGGCGGCAGTTACCCGGAGCCAGACCGCGGCAATGCCGGCGGCGGCCGCTCCAGTCCCCCAGCCTTTGGGACCAACGTTAGCGGAGGGCACAGAGGAGCCCGGGGAGGTAAGCCAGGATCAGTTGCAACCACAGGCTGACTTACTGTTCCCCCTTACCCTGTCCCCTTCCCCTGACAGTGACATGACTGGGGGGTGGCCAGAATTAGGAGCCCAGTTTAGGGAGGCAGTGAAGGCAGACCCTACCCTGGCCGGTGTGAGACTTCGGGCGTCCGAATCTCAGGCAGGGGAGGGCACTGAGCACTGCCTATGGCATAAGGGACTCCTATACAGAGAAGAAGGGAACCCGGGGATAGAGGAGGGGGTGACCGGTAAGCGACAGCTAGTAGTGCCCCAGGGGTACCGACAGCAATTGTTACGGGTAGCTCACTCTATTCCGTTAGCGGGACATCAGGGGGTCAACAGGACGCGAGCCCGGTTATTGCAGCGTTACTACTGGCCGGGGGCATCCCGGGATGCGAGCAATTTCTGCCGCTCTTGTGACGCCTGCCAGCGAGTGGGTAAGGCGGGCGACCGTGTGAAGGCACCCCTGAAACCCGTACCGATAATAGGAGAACCCTTCCAGAAGGTAGCGATGGACCTGATAGGACCCCTCATGGTTCCTAGCAGGTCAGGGAAGCGCTACATCCTCACGGTGGTGGATTTTGCCACCCGGTACCCTGAGGCGGTAGCGCTGGGCACCATAAGTGCCAAGACAGTGGCAGCAGCTCTGCTGAACATTTTTGCTAGGGTAGGTTTCCCTAGTGAGATCCTAACCGATCAGGGGTCGCAGTTCATGAGTGAACCGTTACATTGTCTCTGGGATGCCTGCGGTGTACAGCACCGGCGCACTACCCCTTACCATCCCCAAACAAACGGATTATGTGAGAGGTTTAATGGTACCCTGAAGCAGATGCTTCGGACCTTTATAGAGGCGGAGGGGAAAGACTGGGAGATTCACCTGCAGCACTTGCTGTTTGCATACCGAGAGGTACCGCAGGAATCTACAGGCTTCTCCCCCTTCGAGCTACTATATGGCCGCAGGGTAAGTGGACCTCTGGACCTATTCCATGAGGGATGGGAAGGGCAGGCTACCGCTACTGATGCTTCAGTGATCCAGTATGTGGTAGATCTCAGAGACCGGTTAGAGATGCTCATGGGGGTGGCCCAGGACCACCTCAGGGCTGCTCAGACCAAGCAGAAGCAATGGTATGACCAGCAGGCCCGTAGCAGAGAATTCATCCCAGGACAGCAGGTACTTGTTCTCAAACCCACTCAGGAGAACAAGCTGATGGCTGCCTGGTCGGGACCGTACCCGGTAATCCGAAAGGTGAATGAGTGCAACTATGTTGTACAGGTAGCGCCTGAGAGGCACAAGACATACCACATCAACATGTTGAAAGAGTACCGAACACCGAGTAAGGGAGCAGTGCTGGCCATTTGTAGCCCACTGCTGGAGGATCCGGCGAGCAATGCTCTGCCTGATCTCCTAGGGGAGGCTAGGCAGGGAAACACTGTGGAACAGGTAGAGATAGGGGCACAGTTGAGTGCCAGGCAGAAGGGAGAAGCCAGGGACATGCTAGCTCAGTTTAGCGCCCTCTTCACTGACTTGCCAGGGACCACACATCTCACCAAACACCCAGTACACACAGGGGACCTGCAGCCTCTGCATAAGCACGCTTATAGAGTGTCAGCAGGGGTCAAGACCAGTATGGAGAGAGAGATAGAGGAGATGCTGACCCTAGGGATAATTACTCCGTCCCAGAGTCCTTGGGCAAGCCCGGTAGTCCTAGTTCCTAAAAAGGACAAGACCACCAGGTTTTGTGTGGACTACCGGTTGCTCAACGCTGGGACGGTGTCAGATGCTTACCCCATGCCCCGCATGGATGAGTTACTAGATGAACTCGCGGAGCAAAGTATCTGACCACCATGGATTTGAGCAAAGGCTATTGGCAAATCCCCCTGACCCTGGAGGCTAGGGAGAAGTCAGCATTCATCACTCCAAGTGGCCTCTATGAGTTTTTGGTGATGCCATTTGGGATGAAGAATGCCCGGCTACCTTCCAACGCCTGGTCAATAGGTTACTGGAAGGGATGCAGAGCTATGCCAGGGCTTACTTAGATGACATTGCTGTCTTTAGTAATTCCTGGGAATCCCACATAGGACATGTAGCTGCGGTGCTGGATAGGATCAGGGAGGCTGGGCTTACCTTAAAACCCACTAAGTGTATGGTAGGGATGGCAGAAGTCCTGTACTTAGGGCACAGGGTGGGTGGAGGGCATTTCAAGCCAGAGCCAGCCAAGGTAGAAGCCATAGTTGAGTGGCCTGTTCCAAAAACCAAGACACAGGTCATGGCATTTTTGGGCACCGCAGGGTACTACAGGAAATTTGTCCCACAGTACAGCGCCATGGCCAAACCCCTGACTGATCTGACCAAGAAGCAACTGCCTGTGCTTATCACCTGGACTCCTGCCTGTGAAACTGCTTTCCAGGCCCTGAAAGCTGCGCTTGCTGAGGCCCCCATCCTGGCTGCCCCAGACTATACCAAGCATTTTCTTATTCAGACTGATGCCTCAGACTTTGGTGTGGGGGCTGTGTTGAGCCAGGTGGGGGATGACGGCAAAGAGCACCCTGTGGTGTATCTAAGTCGCAAACTGCTCCCCAGGGAAGTGGCATATGCCACCATTGAAAAGGAGTGCTTGGCCATTGTGTGGGCACTCAAAAAGCTCCAGCCCTATGTCTATGGGAGGGCTTTCACGGTCATCACCGACCACAATCCCCTGAGTTGGCTGCAGAGGGTATCAGGGAAGAATGCCAAGTTGCTGAGATGGAGCTTGGCTTTGCAAGAATTTGAATTTACCATTCAACACAAAAAGGGCAGTGAAAACAGCAATGCTGATGGACTTTCACGCCAGGACTATCCCTCTGAGACTGAGTTCATTAATGGTGCCAGCAGTGCCTCACTCCCCGTTAGGGCCAGTGGGCCACAGGTCACCCATTAAGAAGGGGAGGTGTAGAGGGAGAAAGGGGGTGGCCCGGGATTAAAGGGGTTACACCCCATTTGGCCATCCCCTGACCTCACAAGGGAGACAAGGGGTTAACTGGGCTGAGGTCCAGGACTGTGATTTTCCCCCTGTTACAACATGTAAATGTGTATTCCTCTGTTCCCCTGTTCTGTTATAACATCTGGTTTAGGCAGTGTCTGCATCACACACACACTAGCATCCATCCGGGACCACAAGTGTTAATAGTCCTTTAATGATTATAGCCCTTTGTGTAATTTTCCCGCCTTTTCAGGCACCATTTTGCAGGTTCCCATAGGCCGCCATTAGGGCTCAATGCTTCTTAATGGTGAATCTTGCTGTGGAGTCCTGTTTCTGAGAAGACCAGCAGATGGCGTCCGAAAGGGAGAGCGGCGGTTTCCCATTGAAAGTCTATGGGTTCATTGACTTCAATGGAGAAACCCTCGAGAGAGCTTTCCAGGAACGAGTTGGCTGCCGTCCAAACCGCTTAACCGCAAAGCGGATACATTTTCAATAGGAGAGCTTTGATCACTTACAAGTCAAGTTCAACGACAAGTGGCGTGGGAATAAACAGTTCTAGGGCCCCTAGGAATAAAATTCTTTCAGTCCCTAGTTCCTAGACCTCCCCCCACTCGACCACAACCGGGTCCCCGTATCCTGGACCCCCGATAAGGGTCGAACCGAGAAGAGCGGGCTGCGCCATAGGTTCCAATGGCGGCGGCAGAAACAGCTCAGGAAAACGGCTAAGTGTCAAAAGCTGAAATTTGGTAATCCCTAGCTCCGGTTCCGGAGGGTCCAGAGAGTCAGGGTTTGGGGTGTCTGTAGCCACTGCTCCGGCATCGCTGCAGAACAATCCTTGACCCTCTGGGACCAACCCGACGGAGTATGGACCCCCTTGAAAGTTCGGGATTTTTCCCATAGACTTCAATGGCGGCCAAACCCCATTGACCGGCTATGGCGGAAAACTCCCATTGACTTCAACGGCGGCGGTATGGGTCAAAAAGTGTTCCCATGTTAACCACTGGCTGGAGTTAATTGAAAACCAATCCACGGTACTCAATGTTAAGGATAGGGCACAAAAGGTTTATAAACTGATGTTCCCCCTGTATCCTTGGTCTACAATTTATCATCTGATGGCTACCTGATTGCGAGAGAATTGCTACTGTATGCTCCATACTTCTCATCCCCCAACCCCAAAGTAAGTGTACTTCTTGTTTGTAACTGTATTATTCGTGTGTTCACCTATCCTAAGGAATAAAATCACTTTATTATATCTAAGACTCGTCCCAGTTCAGACCCAGTGATAAATATATATCCTCTGTTATATATATTTATGTGTGACTTATACAGCCTGCCATAATCTCACCGTGACACTATCCATGTGATAGCTGGGAGGATATGGGGGGGTTATCCCTGTGGTAGCTGGGAGGATATGGGGGGGGGTTATCCGTGTGATAGCTGGGAGGATATGGGGGGGTTATCCCTGTGGTAGCTGGGAGGATATGGGGGGGAATCCGTGTGATAGCTGGGAGGATATGGGGGGGGGGGTTATCCGTGTGATAGATGGGAGGATATGGGGGGGTTATCCCTGTGGTAGCTGGGAGGATATGGGGGGGTATCCGTGTGAAAGCTGGGAGGATATGGGGGGGAATCCGTGTGATAGCTGGGAGGATATGGGGGGGGGGGTTATCCGTGTGATAGCTGGGAGGATATGGGGGGGTTATCCCTGTGGTAGCTGGGAGGATATAGGGGGGTATCCGTGTGAAAGCTGGGAGGATATGGGGGGGGAATCCGTGTGATAGCTGGGAGGATATGGGGGGGTTATCCGTGTGATAGCTGGGAGGATATGGGGGGTTATCCGTGTGATAGCTGGGAGGATATGGGGGGGATATCCGTGTGATAGCTGGGAGGATATGGGGGGGGGTTATCCGTGTAATAGCTGGGAGGATATGGGGGGGTTATCCCTGTGGTAGCTGGGAGGATATGGGGGGGTATCCGTGTGAAAGCTGGGAGGATATGGGGGGGAATCCGTGTGATAGCTGGGAGGATATGGGGGGGTTATCCGTGTGATAGCTGGGAGGATATGGGGGGTTATCCGTGTGGTAGCTGGGAGGATATGGGGGGGTTATCATTGTGATAGCTGGGAGGATATGGGGGGGTTATCCGTGTGGTAGCTGGGAGGATATGGGGGGGTTATCCGTGTGATAGCTGGGAGGATATGGGGGGGTTATCCGTGTGGTAGCTGGGAGGATATGGGGGGGTACCCGTGTGGTAGCTGGGAGGATGTGGGGGGGTTATCCGTGTGGTAGCTGGGAGGATATGGGGGGGTACCCATGTGGTAGCTGGGAGGATGTGGGGGGGTTATCCGTGTGGTAGCTGGGAGGATATGGGGGGGTATCCGTGTGATAGCTGGGAGGATATGGGGGGGGGTTATCCGTGTGATAGCTGGGAGGATATGGGGGGGTTATCCCTGTGGTAGCTGGGAGGATATGGGGGGGTATCCGTGTGAAAGCTGGGAGGATATGGGGGGGAATCCGTGTGATAGCTGGGAGGATATGGGGGGGGGGGTATCCGTGTGATAGCTGGGAGGATATGGGGGGGGGTTATCCGTGTGATAGCTGGGAGGATATGGGGGGGTTATCCCTGTGGTAGCTGGGAGGATATGGGGGGGTATCCGTGTGAAAGCTGGGAGGATATGGGGGGGAATCCGTGTGATAGCTGGGAGGATATGGGGGGGTTATCCGTGTGATAGCTGGGAGGATATGGGGGGTTATCCGTGTGGTAGCTGGGAGGATATGGGGGGGTTATCATTGTGATAGCTGGGAGGATATGGGGGGGTTATCCGTGTGGTAGCTGGGAGGATATGGGGGGTTATCCGTGTGATAGCTGGGAGGATATGGGGGGGTTATCCGTGTGGTAGCTGGGAGGATATGGGGGGGTACCCGTGTGGTAGCTGGGAGGATGTGGGGGGGTTATCCATGTGGTAGCTGGGAGGATATGGGGGGGTACCCATGTGGTAGCTGGGAGGATGTGGGGGGGTTATCCGTGTGGTAGCTGGGAGGATATGGGGGGGTATCCGTGTGATAGCTGGGAGGATATGGGGGGGTACCCGTGTGGTAGCTGGGAGGATGTGGGGGGGTTATCCGTGTGGTAGCTGGGAGGATATGGGGGGGGTTATCCGTGTGATAGCTGGGAGGATATGGGGGGGTACCCGTGTGGTAGCTGGGAGGATGTGGGGGGGTTATCCGTGTGGTAGCTGGGAGGATATGGGGGGGGTATCCGTGTGATAGCTGGGAGGATATGGGGGGGTTATCCGTGTGATAGCTGGGAGGATATGAGGGGGTTATCCGTGTGGTAGCTGGGAGGATATGGGGGGGGTTATCCGTGTGATAGCTGGGAGGATATGGGGGGGTACCCGTGTGGTAGCTGGGAGGATGTGGGGGGGTTATCCGTGTGGTAGCTGGGAGGATATGGGGGGGTATCCGTGTGATAGCTGGGAGGATATGGGAGGGGGTATCCGTGTGGTAGCTGGGAGGATATGGGGGGGTTATCCGTGTGGTAGCTGGGAGGATATGGGGGGGTATCCGTGTGGTAGCTGGGAGGATATGGGGGGGTTATCCGTGTGATAGCTGGGAGGATATGGGGGGGTTATCCGTGTGATAGCTGGGAGGATATGGGGGGGGTTATCCGTGTGATAGCTGGGAGGATATGGGGGGGTTATCCCTGTGGTAGCTGGGAGGATATGGGGGGGTATCCGTGTGAAAGCTGGGAGGATATGGGGGGGAATCCGTGTGATAGCTGGGAGGATATGGGGGGGTTATCCGTGTGATAGCTGGGAGGATATGGGGGGTTATCCGTGTGGTAGCTGGGAGGATATGGGGGGGTTATCATTGTGATAGCTGGGAGGATATGGGGGGGTTATCCGTGTGGTAGCTGGGAGGATATGGGGGGGTTATCCGTGTGATAGCTGGGAGGATATGGGGGGGTTATCCGTGTGGTAGCTGGGAGGATATGGGGGGGTACCCGTGTGGTAGCTGGGAGGATGTGGGGGGGTTATCCGTGTGGTAGCTGGGAGGATATGGGGGGGTACCCATGTGGTAGCTGGGAGGATGTGGGGGGGTTATCCGTGTGGTAGCTGGGAGGATATGGGGGGGTATCCGTGTGATAGCTGGGAGGATATGGGGGGGTACCCGTGTGGTAGCTGGGAGGATGTGGGGGGGTTATCCGTGTGGTAGCTGGGAGGATATGGGGGGGGGTTATCCGTGTGATAGCTGGGAGGATATGGGGGGGTTATCCGTGTGGTAGCTGGGAGGATATGGGGGGGTACCCGTGTGGTAGCTGGGAGGATGTGGGGGGGTTATCCGTGTGGTAGCTGGGAGGATATGGGGGGGTACCCGTGTGGTAGCTGGGAGGATGTGGGGGGGTTATCCGTGTGATAGCTGGGAGGATATGGGGGGGGTATCCGTGTGATAGCTGGGAGGATATGGGGGGGTTATCCGTGTGGTAGCTGGGAGGATATGGGGGGGTATCCGTGTGGTAGCTGGGAGGATGTGGGGGGGTTATCCGTGTGGTAGCTGGGAGGATATGGGGGGGTATCCGTGTGATAGCTGGGAGGATATGGGGGGGTTATCCGTGTGGTAGCTGGGAGGATATGGGGGGGTTATCCGTGTGATAGCTGGGAGGATATGGGAGGGGGTATCCGTGTGGTAGCTGGGAGGATATGGGGGGGTTATCCGTGTGGTAGCTGGGAGGATATGGGGGGGTTATCCGTGTGGTAGCTGGGAGGATATGGGGGGGTTATCCGTGTGATAGCTGGGAGGATATGGGGGGGTTATCCGTGTGATAGCTGGGAGGATATGGGGGGGTATCCGTATGATAGCTGGGAGGATATGGGAGGGGGTATCCGTGTGATAGCTGGGAGGATATGGGGGGGTATCCGTGTTGTAGCTGGGAGGATATGGGGGGGGGGTTATCCATGTGGTAGCTGGGAGGATATGGGGGGTATCCGTGTGATAGCTGGGACGATATGGGGGGGTTATCCGTATGATAGCTGGGAGGATATGGGGGGTGTTATCCGTGTGATAGCTGGGAGGATATGGGGGGGGGGGGTTATCCGTGTGATAGCTGGGAGGATATGGGGGGGTTACCCGTGTGGTAGCTGGGAGGATATGGGGGGGTTACCCGTGTGATAACTGGGAGGATATGGGGGGGGTTATCCGTGTGGTAGCTGGGAGGATATGGGGGGGTTATCCGTGTGATAGCTGGGAGGACATGGGGGGGTTATCCGTATGATAGCTGGGAGGATATGGGAGGGGGTATCCGTGTGGTAGCTCGGAGGATATGGGGGGGTTATCCGTGTGATAGCTGGGAGGATATGGGGGGGTTATCCGTGTGATAGCTGGGAGGATATGGGAGGGGGTATCCGTGTGGTAGCTGGGAGGATATGGGGGGGGTATCCGTGTGATAGCTGGGAGGATATGGGAGGGTTATCCGTGTGATAGCTGGGAGGATATGGGAGGGGGTATCCATGTGGAAGCTGGGAGCATATGGGGGGGTTATCCGTGTGGTAGCTGGGAGGATATGGGGGGGTATCCGTGTGGTAACTGGGAGGATATGGGGGGGTTACCCGTGTGATAGCTGGGAGGATATGGGGGGGTTATCCGTGTGGTAGCTGGGAGGATATGGGGGGGTTATCCGTGTGATAGCTGGGAGGATATGGGGGGGTTATCCGTGTGGTAGCTGGGAGGATATGGGGGTGTTATCCGTGTGGTAGCTGGGAGGATATGGGGGGTATCCGTGTGGTAGCTGGGAGGATATGGGGGTGTTATCCGTGTGGTAGCTGGGAGGATATGGGGGTGTTACCCGTGTGATAGCTGGGAGGATATGGGGGGGTTATCCGTGTGGTAGCTGGGAGGATATGGGGGGGTTATCCGTATGATAGCTGGGAGGATATGGGAGGGGGTATCCGTGTGGTAGCTGGGAGGATATGGGGGGGTTATCCGTGTGGTAGCTGGGAGGACATGGGGGGGTTATCCGTATGATAGCTGGGAGGATATGGGAGGGGGTATCCGTGTGATAGCTGGGAGGATATGGGAGGGGGTATCCGTGTGATAGCTGGGAGGATATGGGGGGGGTATCCGTGTGGTAGCTGGGAGGATATCGGGGGGGTATCCGTGTGATAGCTGGGAGGATATGGGGGGGTTATCTGTTTGGTAGCTGGGAGGATATGGGAGGGGGTATCCATGTGATAGCTGGGAGGATATGAGGGGGGGGGGGTTATCCGTATGATAGCTGGGAGGATATGGGGGGGTTATCCGTGTGGTAGCTGGGAGGATATGGGGGGGTTATCCGTGTGATAGCTGGGAGGATATGGGGGGGTTATCCCTGTGATAGCTGGGAGGATATGGGGGGGTATCCCTGTGGTAGCTGGGAGGATATGGGGGGGTTATCCGTATGATAGCTGGGAGGATATGGGGGGGGGGGTAATCCATGTGATAGCTGGGAGGATATGGGGGGGTTATTCATGTGATAGCTGGGAGGATATGGGGGGGTTACCCGTGTGAAAGCTGGGAGGATATGGGGGGGGTATCCGTGCGATAGCTGGGAGGATATGGGGGGGTTACCCGTGTGATAGCTGGGAGGATATGGGGGGGTTATCCGTATGATAGCTGGGAGGATATGGGGGGGTTACCCGTGTGAAAGCTGGGAGGATATGGGGGGGGGGTATCCGTGTGATAGCTGGGAGGATATGGGGGGGTTATCCGTGTGATAGCTGGGAGGATATGGGGGGGTTACCCGTGTGATAGCTGGGAGGATATGGGGGGGGTATCCGTATGATAGCTGGGAGGATATGGGGGGGTTATCCGTGTGATAGCTGGGAGGATATGGGGGGGGTTATCCATGTGGTAGCTGGGAGGATATGGGGGGGGTTATCCGTGTGGTAGCTGGGAGGATATGGGGGGGTTATCCATGTGATAGCTGGGAGGATATGGGGGGGTATCCGTGTGGTAGCTGGGAAGATATGGGGGGGTTATCCATGTGATAGCTGGGAGGATATGGGGGGGTATCCGTGTGGTAGCTGGGAGGATATGGGGGGTTATCCGTGTGATAGCTGGGAGGATATGGGGGGGGGTTATCCGTGTGATAGCTGGGAGGATATGGGGGGGGGTTATCCGTGTGATAGCTGGGAGGATATGGGGGGGTTATCCGTGTGATAGCTGGAGGATATGGGGGGGTTATCCGTGTGATAGCTGGGAGGATATGGGGGGGTATCCGTGTGATAGCTGGGAGGATATGGGGGGGGTATCCGTGTGATAGCTGGGAGGATATGGGGGGGATATCCGTGTGATAGCTGGGAGGATATGGGGGGGTTATCCGTGTGGTAGCTGGGAGGATGTGAGGGGGTTATCCGTGTGATAGCTGGGAGGATATGGGGGGGGGTATCCGTGTGATAGCTGGGAAGATATGGGGGGGTTATCCGTGTGATAGCTGGGAGGATATGGGGGGGGTATCCGTGTGATAGCTGGGAGGATATGGGGGGTATCCGTGTGATAGCTGGGAGGATATGGGGGGGGGTATCCGTGTGATAGCTGGGAGGATATGGGAGGGGGTATCCGTATGATAGCTGGGAGGATATGGGGGGGTATCCGTGTGATAGCTGGGAGGATATGGGGGGGGTATCCGTGTGATAGCTGGGAGGATATGGGGGGGTTACCCGTGTGATAGCTGGGAGGATATGGGGGGGTTATCCGTGTGGTAGCTGGGAGGATATGGGGGGGTTATCCGTATGATAGCTGGGAGGATATGGGGGGGGTTATCCGTGTGGTAGCTGGGAGGATATGGGGGGGTTATCCGTATGATAGCTGGGAGGATATGGGGGGGTATCCGTATGATAGCTGGGAGGATATGGGGGGGTTATCCATGTGATAACTGGGAGGATATGGGGGGTTATCCGTGTGATAGCTGGCAGGATATGGGGGGGTTATCCGTGTGGTAGCTGGGAGGATATGGGGGGGGGTATCCGTGTGGTAGCTGGGAGGATATGGGGGGGTTACCCGTGTGATAGCTGGGAGGATATGGGGGGGTTATCCGTGTGGTAGCTGGGAGGATATGGGGGGGTTATCCGTGTGATAGCTGGGAGGATATGGGGGGGTATCCGTGTGGTAGCTGGGAGGATATGGGGGGGTTATCCGTGTGGTAGCTGGGAGGATATGGGGGGGGGGTATCCGTGTGATAGCTGGGAGGATATGGGGGGGTTATCCGTGTGATAGCTGGGAGGATATGGGGGGGTTATCCGTGTGGTAGCTGGGAGGATATGGGGGGGGGGGGTATCCGTGTGATAGCTGGGAGGATATGGGGGGGTTATCCGTATGATAGCTGGGAGGATATGGGGGGGTTATCCGTGTGATAGCTGGGAGGATATGGGGGGGTTACCCGTGTGATAGCTGGGAGGATATGGGGGGGTTACCCGTGTGATAGCTGGGAGGATATGGGGGGGTTATCCGTGTGATAGCTGGGAGGATATGGGGGGGGTTATCCGTGTGGTAGCTGGGAGGATATGGGGGGGGGGGGGTTATCCGTGTGGTAGCTAGGAGGATATGGGGGGGTTATCCGTGTGATAGCTGGGAGGATATGGGGGGGTTATCCGTGTGATAGCTGGGAGGATATGGGGGGGTACCCGTGTGATAGCTGGGAGGATATGGGAGGGGTTATCCGTATGATAGCTGGGAGAATATGGGGGGGTTATCCGTGTGGTAGCTGGGAGGATATGGGGGGGTTATCCGTGTGATAGCTGGGAGGATATGGGGGGGATATCCGTGTGGTAGCTGGGAGGATATGGGGGGGGGGTATCCGTGTGGTAGCTGGGAGGATATGGGGGGGTTATCCGTGTGATAGCTGGGAGGATATGGGGGGGTACCCGTGTGATAGCTGGGAGGATATGGGGGGGTATCCGTGTGGTAGCTGGGAGGATATGGGGGGGGGTATCCGTGTGGTAGCTGGGAGGATATGGGGGGGTTATCCGTGTGATAGCTGGGAGGATATGGGGGGGTACCCGTGTGATAGCTGGGAGGATATGGGGGGGTTATCCGTGTGATAGCTGGGAGGATATGGGGGGGTACCCGTGTGATAGCTGGGAGGATATGGGGGGGTTATCCGTGTGATAGCTGGGAGGATATGGGGGGGTACCCGTGTGATAGCTGGGAGGATATGGGGGGGGTATCCGTGTGATAGCTGGGAGGATATGGGGGGGTTACCCGTGTGATAGCTGGGAGGATATGGGGGGGGTATCCGTGTGATAGCTGGGAGGATATGGGTGGGGGTATCCGTGTGATAGCTGGGAGGATATGGGGGGGTTATCCGTGTGATAGCTGGGAGGATATGGGGGGGTACCCGTGTGATAGCTGGGAGGATATGGGGGGGGTATCCGTGTGGTAGCTGGGAGGATATTTCCCTTTTGCACTGTGTGTTTTTTGTAATAATCTTTCTGTAACCAGTTTTGTACATTAAACGGAAACTTTAATGAGTAATCACGTCGGGCTCTGGTTGAACGTTAATGAGTAATCACGTCGGGCTCTGGTTGAACGTTAATGAGTAATCACGTCGGGCTCTGGTTGAACGTTAATGAGTAATCACGTCGGGCTCTGGTTGAACGTTAATGAGTAATCACGTCGGGCTCTGGTTGAACGTTAATGAGTAATCACGTCGGGCTCTGGTTGAACGTTAATGAGTAATCACGTCGGGCTCTGGTTGAACATTAATGAGTAATCACGTCGGGCTCTGGTTGAACGTTAATGAGTAATCACGTCGGGCTCTGATTGAACGTTAATGAGTAATCACGTTGGGCTCTGATTGAACGTTAATGAGTAATCACGTCGGGCTCTGATTGAACGTTAATGAGTAATCACGTCGGGCTCTGGTTGAACGTTAATGAGTAATCACGTCGGGCTCTGGTTGAACGTTAATGAGTAATCACGTTGGGCTCTGGTTGAACGTTAATGAGTAATCACGTTGGGCTCTGATTGAACGTTAATGAGTAATCACGTCGGGCTCTGGTTGAACGTTAATGAGTAATCACGTTGGGCTCTGATTGAACGTTAATGAGTAATCACGTTGGGCTCTGATTGAACGTTAATGAGTAATCACGTCGGGCTCTGATTGAACGTTAATGAGTAATCACGTCGGGCTCTGGTTGAACGTTAATGAGTAATCACGTCGGGCTCTGGTTGAACGTTAATGAGTAATCACGTCGGGCTCTGGTTGAACGTTAATGAGTAATCACGCTGGGCTCTGGTTGAACGTTAATGAGTAATCACGTCGGGCTCTGATTGAACGTTAATGAGTAATCACGCTGGGCTCTGGTTGAACGTTAATGAGTAATCACGTTGGGCTCTGATTGAACGTTAATGAGTAATCACGTCGGGCTCTGGTTGAACGTTAATGAGTAATCACGCTGGGCTCTGGTTGAACGTTAATGAGTAATCACGTTGGGCTCTGATTGAACGTTAATGAGTAATCACGTCGGGCTCTGGTTGAACGTTAATGAGTAATCACGTTGGGCTCTGATTGAACGTTAATGAGTAATCACGTTGGGCTCTGGTTGAACGTTAATGAGTAATCACGTCGGGCTCTGGTTGAACGTTAATGAGTAATCACGTTGGGCTCTGGTTGAACGTTAATGAGTAATCACGTTGGGCTCTGATTGAACGTTAATGAGTAATCACGTTGGGCTCTGATTGAACGTTAATGAGTAATCACGTCGGGCTCTGGTTGAACGTTAATGAGTAATCACGTTGGGCTCTGGTTGAACGTTAATGAGTAATCACGTTGGGCTCTGATTGAACGTTAATGAGTAATCACGTTGGGCTCTGATTGAACGTTAATGAGTAATCACGTTGGGCTCTGATTGAACGTTAATGAGTAATCACGTCGGGCTCTGGTTGAACGTTAATGAGTAATCACGTTGGGCTCTGGTTGAACGTTAATGAGTAATCACGTTGGGCTCTGATTGAACGTTAATGAGTAATCACGTTGGGCTCTGATTGAACGTTAATGAGTAATCACGTTGGGCTCTGATTGAACGTTAATGAGTAATCACGTTGGGCTCTGATTGAACGTTAATGAGTAATCACGTTGGGCTCTGATTGAACGTTAATGAGTAATCACGTCGGGCTCTGGTTGAACGTTAATGAGTAATCACGTTGGGCTCTGGTTGAACGTTAATGAGTAATCACGTCGGGCTCTGGTTGAACGTTAATGAGTAATCACGTCGGGCTCTGGTTGAACGTTAATGAGTAATCACGTCGGGCTCTGGTTGAACGTTAATGAGTAATCACGTCGGGCTCTGGTTGAACGTTAATGAGTAATCACGTCGGGCTCTGGTTGAACATTAATGAGTAATCACGTCGGGCTCTGGTTGAACGTTAATGAGTAATCACGTCGGGCTCTGATTGAACGTTAATGAGTAATCACGTTGGGCTCTGATTGAACGTTAATGAGTAATCACGTCGGGCTCTGATTGAACGTTAATGAGTAATCACGTCGGGCTCTGGTTGAACGTTAATGAGTAATCACGTCGGGCTCTGGTTGAACGTTAATGAGTAATCACGTTGGGCTCTGGTTGAACGTTAATGAGTAATCACGTTGGGCTCTGATTGAACGTTAATGAGTAATCACGTCGGGCTCTGGTTGAACGTTAATGAGTAATCACGTTGGGCTCTGATTGAACGTTAATGAGTAATCACGTTGGGCTCTGATTGAACGTTAATGAGTAATCACGTCGGGCTCTGATTGAACGTTAATGAGTAATCACGTCGGGCTCTGGTTGAACGTTAATGAGTAATCACGTCGGGCTCTGGTTGAACTTTAATGAGTAATCACGTTGGGCTCTGGTTGAACGTTAATGAGTAATCACGTTGGGCTCTGATTGAACGTTAATGAGTAATCACGTCGGGCTCTGGTTGAACGTTAATGAGTAATCACGCTGGGCTCTGGTTGAACGTTAATGAGTAATCACGTCGGGCTCTGGTTGAACGTTAATGAGTAATCACGTTGGGCTCTGGTTGAACGTTAATGAGTAATCACGTTGGGCTCTGATTGAACGTTAATGAGTAATCACGTTGGGCTCTGATTGAACGTTAATGAGTAATCACGTCGGGCTCTGGTTGAACGTTAATGAGTAATCACGTTGGGCTCTGGTTGAACGTTAATGAGTAATCACGTTGGGCTCTGATTGAACGTTAATGAGTAATCACGTTGGGCTCTGATTGAACGTTAATGAGTAATCACGTTGGGCTCTGATTGAACGTTAATGAGTAATCACGTCGGGCTCTGGTTGAACGTTAATGAGTAATCACGTTGGGCTCTGATTGAACGTTAATGAGTAATCACGTTGGGCTCTGATTGAACGTTAATGAGTAATCACGTTGGGCTCTGATTGAACGTTAATGAGTAATCACGTCGGGCTCTGGTTGAACGTTAATGAGTAATCACGTTGGGCTCTGGTTGAACGTTAATGAGTAATCACGTCGGGCTCTGGTTGAACGTTAATGAGTAATCACGTCGGGCTCTGATTGAACGTTAATGAGTAATCACGTCGGGCTCTGATTGAACGTTAATGAGTAATCACGTTGGGCTCTGATTGAACGTTAATGAGTAATCACGTTGGGCTCTGGTTGAACGTTAATGAGTAATCACGTCGGGCTCTGATTGAACGTTAATGAGTAATCACGTCGGGCTCTGGTTGAACTTTACCCTTTGCAGAGCCTAACGGCATTCCCGCCACATTTTGCTAATTTGTGCTAATCACATGTTTTCCTTAGGAAACGGGGACCAGGGACCCCCCTTCCTGTAACCGTGGTGGCGACAGCGGGGGATATTTGTGACGGATGGGGGGGGGGGATATTTCTCCTTTAAGGGACCTGGCGCAGGTGGAAGTCGGCCGGATCGCCGTGTGTATTAACCCCGTGTCACACGTGCGCACCCGTGACAACGCAGCACCCCAAATTATCCTCCACAGCGCTGAAGAAAGTGGCGTTTGCGTCTGTGGCGCCTCCCGGCGTGGTGGCGTGGTAATGGGATCAGGATGGCCGCCCCTCGAGTCCGGACGCAACGTACATCTTTTCGGTCTCACCTTCAAGTTACCTGCGCAGTCTTCCCCCCCCCCCCCCCCCCCAGTGTACCCAGCGCTTCTCTCCCACCTCCAGGAACCTGCGTATAGTCCCCCGCTTCAGCAAAGGATCTGCTCGCTCTTCCTTCTCGTACCAATCCCCCCACGGCCGGGGGCGACATACCCGAATGCCCCATCCCCGCTTCCTGTCCGAGTTTTCTTCAAGACTCGGCGGTCCCCCGCCTTAAACCTGTGTGTGACTAGTAACTGGTAAGCTGCCACTTTACTCTGTGCCCAGGGCAAGCTTTGTAATGAGAGGGAGACGGGGGGGGGGGGGAGGGAGAGAGAGCAGGGGGGAGGGAGAGAGAGACGGGGGGAGGGAGAGAGAGCAGGGGGGAGGAGAGAGAGCAGGGGGGAAGGAGAGAGAGCAGGGGGAGGGAGAGAGAGACGGGGGGGAGGGAGAGAGAGACGGGGGGGAGGGAGAGAGAGCAGGGGGGAGGGAGAGAGAGCAGGGGGGAGGGAGAGAGAGCAGGGGGGAAGGAGAGAGAGGCAGGGGGAGGGAGAGAGAGACGGGGGGGAGGGAGAGAGAGAGACGGGGGGAGGGAGAGAGAGCAGGGGGGAGGGAGAGAGAGCAGGGGGGGGGAAGGAGAGAGAGCAGGGGGGAGGGAGAGAGAGACGGGGGGGGAGGGAGAGAGAGACGGGGGGAGGGAGAGAGAGCAGGGGGGAGGGAGAGAGAGCAGGGGGGAAGGAGAGAGAGCAGGGGGAGGGAGAGAGAGACGGGGGGGAGGGAGAGAGAGACGGGGGGAGGGAGAGAGAGCAGGGGGAGGGAGAGAGAGCAGGGGGGGAAGGAGAGAGAGCAGGGGGGAGGGAGAGAGAGACGGGGGGGAGGGAGAGAGAGACGGGGGGAGGGAGAGAGAGCAGGGGGGAGGGAGAGAGAGACGGGGGGAGGGAGAGAGAGACGGGGGAGGGAGAGAGAGACGGGGGGAGGGAGAGAGAGCAGGGGGGGAGGGAGAGAGAGCAGGGGGGAGGGAGAGAGAGACGGGGGGAGGGAGAGAGAGACGGGGGGAGGGAGAGAGAGACGGGGGAGGGAGAGAGAGACGGGTGGAGGGGAGAGAGAGGACGGGGGGGAGGGAGATAGAGACGGGGGGAGGGAGAGAGACGGGGGGAGGGAGAGAGAGAGACAGGGGGAGGGAGAGAGAGCAGGGGGGAAGGAGAGAGAGACGGGGGGAGGGAGAGAGAGACGGGGGGGAGGGAGAGAGAGACGGGGGGAGGGAGAGAGAGCAGGGGGGAGGGAGAGAGAGCAGGGGGGGAGGGAGAGAGAGACGGGGGGAGGGAGAGAGAGACGGGGGAGGGAGAGAGAGACGGGGGGAGGGAGAGAGAGACGGGGGGAGGGAGACGAGAGACGGGGGGAGGAGATAGAGACGGGGGGAGGAGAGAGACGGGGGGAGGGAGAGAGAGAGAGACAGGGGGAGGGAGAGAGAGCAGGGGGGAAGGAGAGAGAGACGGGGGGAGGGAGAGAGAGACGGGGGGGAGGGAGAGAGAGACGGGGGGGAGAGAGAGAGAGACGGGGGAGGGAGAGAGAGACGGGGAGGGAGAGAGGGACGGGGGGAGGGAGAGAGAGAGACGGGGGGAGGGAGAGAGAGGCGCGGTCCCCGCCTTAAACCTGTGTGTGACTAGTAACTGGTAAACTGCCACTTTACTCTGTGCCCGGGCAAGCTTTGTAATGAGAGGGAGACGGGGGGAGGGAGAGAGAGCAGGTGGGAGGGAGAGAGAGCAGGGGGGAGGGAGAGAGACGGGGGGAGGGAGAGAGAGACGGGGGGAGGGAGAGAGAGACGGGGGGAGGGAGAGAGAGACGGGGGGAGGGAGAGAGAGACGGGGGGGAGGGAGAGAGAGCAGGGGGGAGGGAGAGAGAGACGGGGGGAGGGAGAGAGAGACGGGGGTCCCCACCTTAAACCTGTGTGTTACTAGTAACTGGTAAGCTGCCACTTTACTCTGTGCCCGGGCAAGCTTTGTAATGAGAGGGAGACGGGGGGGGGGGGGGGGAGGAGAGCAGGGGGGAGGGAGAGAGAGCAGGGGGAGAGAGAGAGACGGGGGGAGGGAGAGAGAGACGAGGGGAGGGGGAGAGAGAGACGGGGGGAGGGAGAGAGAGACGGGGGGAGGGAGAGAGAGACGGGGGGGAGGGAGAGAGAGACGGGGGGGAGGGAGAGAGAGACGGGGGAGGGAGAGAGAGACGGGGGGAGGGAGAGAGAGACGGGGGGAGGGAGAGAGAGACGGGGGAGGGAGAGAGAGACGGGGGAGGGAGAGAGAGACGGGGGAGGGAGAGAGAGAGACGGGGGGGAGGGATAGAGAGACGGGGGGAGGGAGAGAGAGACGGGGGGAGGGAGAGAGAGACGGGGGGAGGGAGAGAGAGACGGGGGAGGGAGAGAGAGACGGGGGGAGGGAGAGAGAGACGGGGGTCACCGCCTTAAACCTGTGTGTGACTAGTAACTGGTAAACTGCCACTATACTCTGTGCCCGGGCAAGCTTTGTAATGAGAGGGAGACGGGGGGGGGGGGGGAGAGAGCAGGGGGGAGGGGAGAGAGAGCAGGGGGGAGAGAGAGAGACGGGGGGAGGGAGAGAGAGACGGGGGGAGGGAGAGAGAGACGGGGAGGGAGAGAGAGACGGGGGGAAGAGAGATTGGGGGGGAAGAGAGAGATTGGGGGGGAAGAGAGATTGGGGGGAAGAGAGATTGGGGGGGGAAGAGAGAGATTGGGGGAAGAGAGAGACGGGGGGAAGAGAGAGACGGGGGGAAGAGAGATTGGGGGGAAGAGAGGGAAATGGGAAGGGAGAGGGACGGGGGGGGGAGAGACTGGAGGAGAGATGGGATGGGGGGAAAAAGAGAAAAAGACGGGAGAGACGACGGGGAGAGAGGGATCGGGGGTGAGAGAGAAGGGGGGAAGAGGGACAGGAGAAAGAGATTGGGGGAGAAGAGCGGAAAATGGGAAGGGATATATCACACAGGGGGGGGCACAGGGTAATAACCGCTGCTGTGGGGTAATCTATACAGGGATATATCACACAGGGGGGGGGGGCACAGGGTAATAACCGCTGCTGTGGGGTAATCTATACAGGGATATATCACACAGGGGGGGGCACAGGGTAATAACCGCTGCTGTGGGGTAATCTATACAGGGATATATCACACAGGGGGGGGCACAGGGTAATAACCGCTGCTGTGGGGTAATCTATACAGGGATATATCACACAGGGGGGGGGGCACAGGGTAATAACCCGCTGCTGTGGGGTAATCTATACAGGGATATATCACACAGGGGGGGGGGCACAGGGTAATAACCGCTGCTGTGGGGTAATCTATACAGGGATATATCACACTGGGGGGGGGCACAGGGTAATAACCGCTGCTGTGGGGTAATCTATACAGGGATATATCACACAGGGGGGGGGCACAGGGTAATAACCGCTGCTGTGGGGTAATCTATACAGGGATATATCACACAGGGGGGGGGCACAGGGTAATAACCGCTGCTGTGGGTAATCTATACAGGGATATATCACACAGGGGGGGGGGCACAGGGTAATAACCGCTGCTGTGGGGTAATCTATACAGGGATATATCACACAGGGGGGGGCACAGGGTAATAACCGCTGCTGTGGGGTAATCTATACAGGAATATATCACACAGGGGGGGGGCACAGGGTAATAACCGCTGCTGTGGGGTAATCTATACAGGGATATATCACACAGGGGGGGGGGGCACAGGGTAATAACCGCTGCTGTGGGGTAATCTATACAGGGATATATCACACAGGGGGGGGGGCACAGGGTAATAACCGCTGCTGTGGGGTAATCTATACAGGGATATATCACACAGGGGGGGGGCACAGGGTAATAACCGCTGCTGTGGGGTAATCTATACAGGGATATATCACACAGGGGGGGGCACAGGGTAATAACCGCTGCTGTGGGGTAATCTATACAGGGATATATCACACAGGGGGGGGGCACAGGGTAATAACCGCTGCTGTGGGGTAATCTATACAGGGATATATCACACAGGGGGGGGGGGCACAGGGTAATAACCGCTGCTGTGGGGTAATCTATACAGGGATATATCACACAGGGGGGGGGGGGGCACAGGGTAATAACCGCTGCTGTGGGGTAATCTATACAGGGATATATCACACAGGGGGGGGGCACAGGGTAATAACCGCTGCTGTGGGGTAATCTATACAGGGATATATCACACAGGGGGGGCACAGGGTAATAACCGCTGCTGTGGGGTAATCTATACAGGGATATATCACACAGGGGGGGGGGGCTCAGGGTAATAACCGCTGCTGTGGGGTAATCTATACAGGGATATATCACACAGGGGGGGGGGGCACAGGGTAATAACCGCTGCTGTGGGGTAATCTATACAGGGATATATCACACAGGGGGGGGGGCACAGGGTAATAACCGCTGCTGTGGGGTAATCTATACAGGGATATATCACACAGGGGGGGGCACAGGGTAATAACCGCTGCTGTGGGGTAATCTATACAGGGATATATCACACAGGGGGGGGGGGGGCTCAGGGTAATAACCGCTGCTGTGGGGTAATCTATACAGGGATATATCACACAGGGGGGGGGGCACAGGGTAATAACCGCTGCTGTGGGGTAATCTATACAGGGATATATCACACAGGGGGGGCACAGGGTAATAACCGCTGCTGTGGGGTAGTATATACAGGGATATATCACACAGGGGGGGGGGGGCACAGGGTAATAACCGCTGCTGTGGGGTAATCTATACAGGGATATATCACACAGGGGGGGGGCACAGGGTAATAACCGCTGCTGTGGGGTAATCTATACAGGGATATATCACACAGGGGGGGGGCACAGGGTAATAACCGCTGCTGTGGGGTAGTATATACAGGGATATATCACACGGGGGGGGGGGGCACAGGGTAATAACCGCTGCTGTGGGGTAATCTATACAGGGATATATCACACAGGGGGGGGGGGCACAGGGTAATAACCGCTGCTGTGGGGTAATCTATACAGGGATATATCACACAGGGGGGGCACAGGGTAATAACCGCTGCTGTGGGGTAATCTATACAGGGATATATCACACAGGGGGGGGGGCACAGGGTAATAACCGCTGCTGTGGGGTAATCTATACAGGGATATATCACACAGGGGGGGGGGCACAGGGTAATAACCGCTGCTGTGGGGTAATCTATACAGGGATATATCACACAGGGGGGGGGGGCACAGGGTAATAACCGCTGCTGTGGGGTAATCTATACAGGGATATATCACACAGGGGGGGGGCACAGGGTAATAACCGCTGCTGTGGGGTAATCTATACAGGGATATATCACACAGGGGGGGGCACAGGGTAATAACCGCTGCTGTGGGGTAATCTATACAAGAATATATCACACAGGGGGGGGGGCACAGGGTAATAACCGCTGCTGTGGGGTAATCTATACAGGGATATATCACACAGGGGGGGGCACAGGGTAATAACCGCTGCTGTGGGGTAGTATATACAGGGATATATCACACAGGGGGGGGGCACAGGGTAATAACCGCTGCTGTGGGGTAATCTATACAGGGATATATCACACAGGGGGGGGGGCACAGGGTAATAACCGCTGCTGTGGGGTAGTATATACAGGGATATATCACACAGGGGGGGGCACAGGGTAATAACCGCTGCTGTGGGGTAATCTATACAGGGATATATCACACAGGGGGGGGCACAGGGTAATAACCGCTGCTGTGGGGTAGTATATACAGGGATATATCACACAGGGGGGGGGGCACAGGGTAATAACCGCTGCTGTGGGGTAATCTATACAGGGATATATCACACAGGGGGGGGGCACAGGGTAATAACCGCTGCTGTGGGGTAATCTATACAGGGATATATCACACAGGGGGGGGGGGCACAGGGTAATAACCGCTGCTGTGGGGTAATCTATACAGGGATATATCACACAGGGGGGGGGGGGCACAGGGTAATAACCGCTGCTGTGGGGTAATCTATACAGGGATATATCACACAGGGGGGGGGGGGGGCACAGGGTAATAACCGCTGCTGTGGGGTAATCTATACAGGGATATATCACACAGGGGGGGGCACAGGGTAATAACCGCTGCTGTGGGGTAATCTATACAGGGATATATCACACAGGGGGGGGGGCACAGGGTAATAACCGCTGCTGTGGGGTAATCTATACAGGGATATATCACACAGGGGGGGCACAGGGTAATAACCGCTGCTGTGGGGTAATCTATACAGGGATATATCACACAGGGGGGGGGGGCACAGGGTAATAACCGCTGCTGTGGGGTAATCTATACAGGGATATATCACACAGGGGGGGCACAGGGTAATAACCGCTGCTGTGGGGAAATCTATACAGGGATATATCACACAGGGGGGGGGGGGCACAGGGTAATAACCGCTGCTGTGGGGTAATCTATACAGGGATATATCACACAGGGGGGGGGGGCACAGGGTAATAACCGCTGCTGTGGGGTAATCTATACAGGGATATATCACACAGGGGGGGGGGGGGCACAGGGTAATAACCGCTGCTGTGGGGTAATCTATACAGGGATATATCACACAGGGGGGGGCACAGGGTAATAACCGCTGCTGTGGGGTAATCTATACAGGGATATATCACACGGGGGGGGCACAGGGTAATAACCGCTGCTGTGGGGTAATCTATACAGGGATATATCACACAGGGGGGGGGGCACAGGGTAATAACCGCTGCTGTGGGGTAATCTATACAGGGATATATCACACAGGGGGGGGGGCACAGGGTAATAACCGCTGCTGTGGGGTAATCTATACAGGGATATATCACACAGGGGGGGGGCACAGGGTAATAACCGCTGCTGTGGGGTAATCTATACAGGGATATATCACACAGGGGGGGGGGGCACAGGGTAATAACCGCTGCTGTGGGGTAATCTATACAGGGATATATCATACAGGGGGGGGGGCACAGGGTAATAACCGCTGCTGTGGGGTAATCTATACAGGGATATATCACACAGGGGGGGGGGGCACAGGGTAATAACCGCTGCTGTGGGGTAATCTATACAGGGATATATCACACAGGGGGGGGGGGCACAGGGTAATAACCGCTGCTGTGGGGTAATCTATACAGGGATATATCACACAGGGGGGGGGGGCACAGGGTAATAACCGCTGCTGTGGGGTAATCTATACAGGGATATATCACACAGGGGGGGGGGCACAGGGTAATAACCGCTGCTGTGGGGTAATCTATACAGGGATATATCACACAGGGGGGGGGGGCACAGGGTAATAACAGCTGCTGTGGGGTAATCTATACAGGGATATATCACACAGGGGGGGGGGGCACAGGGTAATAACCGCTGCTGTGGGGTAATCTATACAGGGATATATCACACAGGGGGGGGGCACAGGGTAATAACCGCTGCTGTGGGGTAATCTATACAGGGATATATCACACAGGGGGGGGGGGGGCACAGGGTAATAACCGCTGCTGTGGGGTAATCTATACAGGGATATATCACACAGGGGGGGGGGGGCACAGGGTAATAACCGCTGCTGTGGGGTAATCTATACAGGGATATATCACACAGGGGGGGGGGGGGGCACAGGGTAATAACCGCTGCTGTGGGGTAGTATATACAGGGATATATCACACAGGGGGGGGGGCACAGGGTAATAACCGCTGCTGTGGGGTAATCTATACAGGGATATATCACACAGGGGGGGGGGGCACAGGGTAATAACCGCTGCTGTGGGGTAATCTATACAGGGATATATCACACAGGGGGGGGGGGGCACAGGGTAATAACCGCTGCTGTGGGGTAATCTATACAGGGATATATCACACAGGGGGGGGGGCACAGGGTAATAACCGCTGCTGTGGGGTAATCTATACAGGGATATATCACACAGGGGGGGGGGCACAGGGTAATAACCGCTGCTATGGGGTAATCTATACAGGGATATATCACACAGGGGGGGGGGGCACAGGGTAATAACCGCTGCTGTGGGGTAATCTATACAGGGATATATCACACAGGGGGGGGGCACAGGGTAATAACCGCTGCTGTGGGGTAATCTATACAGGGATATATCACACAGGGGGGGGGGCACAGGGTAATAACCGCTGCTGTGGGGTAATCTATACAGGGATATATCACACAGGGGGGGGGGGCACAGGGTAATAACCGCTGCTGTGGGGTAATCTATACAGGGATATATCACACAGGGGGGGGGGCACAGGGTAATAACCGCTGCTGTGGGGTAATCTATACAGGGATATATCACACAGGGGGGGGGGGCACAGGGTAATAACCGCTGCTGTGGGGTAATCTATACAGGGATATATCACACAGGGGGGGGGGGGGCACAGGGTAATAACCGCTGCTGTGGGGTAATCTATACAGGGATATATCACACAGGGGGGGGGGGCACAGGGTAATAACCGCTGCTGTGGGGTAATCTATACAGGGATATATCACACAGGGGGGGGGGCACAGGGTAATAACCGCTGCTGTGGGGTAATCTATACAGGGATATATCACACAGGGGGGGGGGGCACAGGGTAATAACCGCTGCTGTGGGGTAATCTATACAGGGATATATCACACAGGGGGGGGGGGGCACAGGGTAATAACCGCTGCTGTGGGGTAATCTATACAGGGATATATCACACAGTGGGGGGGGGGGGCACAGGGTAATAACCGCTGCTGTGGGGTAGTATATACAGGGATATATCACACAGGGGGGGGGGCACAGGGTAATAACCGCTGCTGTGGGGTAATCTATAACAGGGATATATCACACAGGGGGGGGGGGCACAGGGTAATAACCGCTGCTGTGGGGTAATCTATACAGGGATATATCACACAGGGGGGGGGGGGGCACAGGGTAATAACCGCTGCTGTGGGGTAATCTATACAGGGATATATCACACAGGGGGGGGGGCACAGGGTAATAACCGCTGCTGTGGGGTAATCTATACAGGGATATATCACACAGGGGGGGGGGCACAGGGTAATAACCGCTGCTATGGGTAATCTATACAGGGATATATCACACAGGGGGGGGGGGGGGGCACAGGGTAATAACCGCTGCTGTGGGGTAATCTATACAGGGATATATCACACAGGGGGGGGGCACAGGGTAATAACCGCTGCAGTGGGGTAATCTATACAGGGATATATCACAACAGGGGGGGGGGCACAGGGTAATAACCCGCTGCTGTGGGGTAATCTATACAGGGATATATCACACAGGGGGGGGCACAGGGTAATAACCGCTGCTGTGGGGGTAATCTATACAGGGATATATCACACAGGGGGGGGGGGCACAGGGTAATAACCGCTGCTGTGGGGTGATCTATACAGGGATATATCACACAGGGGGGGGGGGCACAGGGTAATAACCGCTGCTGTGGGTAATCTATACAGGGATATATCACACAGGGGGGGGGCGGGGCACAGGGTAATAACCGCTGCTGTGGGGTAATCTATACAGGGATATATCACACAGGGGGGGGGGCACAGGGTAATAACCGCTGCTGTGGGGTAATCTATACAGGGATATATCACACAGGGGGGGGGGGCGGGCACAGGGTAATAACCGCTGCTGTGGGGGTAATCTATACAGGGATATATCACACAGGGGGGGGGGGCACAGGGTAATAACCGCTGCTGTGGGGTAATCTATACAGGGATATATCACACAGGGGGGGGGGCACAGGGTAATAACCGCTGCTGTGGGGTAATCTATACAGGGATATATCACACAGGGGGGGGGCACAGGGTAATAACCGCTGCTGTGGGGTAATCTATACAGGGATATATCACACAGGGGGGGGGGGCACAGGGTAATAACCGCTGCTGTGGGGTAATCTATACAGGGATATATCACACAGGGGGGGGGGGGCACAGGGTAATAACCGCTGCTGTGGGGTAATCTATACAGGGATATATCACACAGGGGGGGGGGCACAGGGTAATAACCGCTGCTGTGGGGTAATCTATACAGGGATATATCACACAGGGGGGGGGGCACAGGGTAATAACCGCTGCTGTGGGGTAATCTATACAGGGATATATCACACAGGGGGGGGGGCACAGGGTAATAACCGCTGCTGTGGGGTAATCTATACAGGGATATATCACACAGGGGGGGGCACAGGGTAATAACCGCTGCTGTGGGGTAATCTATACAGGGGATATATCACGACAGGGGGGGGGGGGGGCACAGGGTAATAACCGCTGCTGTGGGGTAATATATACAGGGATATATCACACAGGGGGGGGGCACAGGGTAATAACCGCTGCTGTGGGGTAATCTATACAGGGATATATCACACAGGGGGGGGGGGGGCACAGGGTAATAACCGCTGCTGTGGGTAATCTATACAGGGATATATCACACAGGGGGGGGGGGCACAGGGTAATAACCGCTGCTGTGGGGTAATCTATACAGGGATATATCACACAGGGGGGGGGGGGGCACAGGGTAATAACCGCTGCTGTGGGGTAATCTATACAGGGATATATCACACAGGGGGGGGGGCACAGGGTAATAACCGCTGCTGTGGGGTAATCTATACAGGGATATATCACACAGGGGGGGGCACAGGGTAATGAACCGCTGCGAGCTGTGGGGTATCTATACAGGGATATATCACACAGGGGGGGGGGCACAGGGTAATACCGCTGCTGTGGGGTAATCTATACAGGGATATATCACACAGGGGGGGGGGCACAGGGTAATAACCGCTGCTGTGGGGTAATCTATAACAGCGATATATCACACAGGGGGGGGGGCACAGGGAATAACCGC